>NC_067199.1:600000-900000 GCF_000699445.3 Schistosoma haematobium | reverse complement strand
GACTCATAATCTCAACCATTGAAATGATTATAATATCCACAAAATCTTTCTGATATAATTATTACATAATAATTACATTTATTAAGTCTTACGTAATCAATTGAGACATTGATTAGAATTGGTAATGTAAATACTATCGAAAAAAAGTTTATGAGATTCACTACCTAATGTATTTTAATAGGTACAATAATTTACTAACAAAATTCACTTGGTATTGTTTGGCTTGTATCTTCCCATTGAGGTTTAAGACTGCAATTGATCAGCCTGGGTTCGAGCCCGAGAGTGAACATGAACTCTGAGATGCAGATACATTCAGCTGACGAGTCCTAAACAGGACGAAACGCGCGTCAAACTGAATTCCACTGCTAGCCACTATCCATCATTGACCACTTATTAAGTTTTAATTTCTTTGTTACAAGTTTTACTCTTTTTATTTATCAGTTTCTTCTCTTTTCTTTTTTTTCTTCTTCAACAGTAGATCGTGTGACCGAATGATTATTTCTTTTTGTCTTTTACCATAAACTAAACAATCATATGATGATTACATGGTTACATAATCTAATTACATCATCATAGTCGTCATCATTAACATTAAAGTAAATTAGATGGGAGAAGAAAAAAAAGATTCAGTTTGTCTAGTTAGAGACAAAAAAGTCGATGTATTCGGTGAGATCTATAATTTATGGACAATCTTTGACTGATGCTAAAGTAACCTTGAGAATGTCCACCTCCTAATTAGGACAAAATGATAGTTATAAATCAATGTGGGAAATTAGAATTGTGATGAACAGTTGATGGGGTTAAGGGTTAGGGATTAGGTTTCGGGCTTTTATCACGAACTGACATAAACTATAATGATAAATATCAGTTTAGGTGTTGTGGAGATTATTAAGTTTTTGACTGAAAATATTGAGTCAGTTGAAGCTAGACCAGCATGAAAAACCTTGAAGCACTGGACGGCCGTTTCTTCCTAGTACGTGACTCCTCAGCAGTGCGCATCCACGATCCCGCATCCCGTGAGATTCGAACCCAAGACCTATCAGTCTTGTGCACGAACGCTTAACCTCTAGATCACTGAGCCGGTATCTAATGGTGTTAATGTCTAACCTCAACCAATCCACAAGTTTGCGCGACCATCTTCCATTGTACTGAGGTAGATACCTATCTCTACCCGACACGGATTAGCTCTACTGGTCACAGCTATAATGATAAAACTCTATTTAGCCAAATAAATGAATGAATTTCGCGCCAAAATTCAAGATCTGCCATCTATAAATCTGATTGGTTCGTTCATAAATTACAGTTTCGTCTATTGAGTCATAAAATATTAATCTATAAATGTAGAAGTGTTTTTGTAATTTAAGTGTATTCTCTTTTGTTTTTTTTTTCTAGTTGATGTACAATGCACTAATAAATGTGCTTAGAAACTGCAGGAATTTGAATACACTTCATACTTTTAAAATCACAATGGTTGATTTATACTATTCCGTTGCTATTACTCATAATCACTATTAATAACTATGTGTTGTTATATGGGGGAGCATGAGCAGATTCCAACAGAGATTTATTAACTCCAACCCTCAATATCAACAATTAGAACAAGTCTGTTAACATTGGAAAGTAGCAGCTAGGTAGATAACCTGTTGATAGTTGAAGCAATATGTACTATGTTTAAGTCAGTAGAGATACCGACATTAGGAGTAAATCACACGCAGCTGTTGATTTCCATGAGTGGCGAAACTCTCATCCCGAATTTTACTTTGCCATAATTTAAATATGCTAGAATTGTCAATATATTTATAGGAACTAATCCAGGAAACCGTGATTTTCTCTTCAAGTTTCCCAATTTTTTGATTATGTATTTTTGCAAACAGTTGTGAACATAATTGACACTTATAACTAATGGATTCTAAGATCAGTTGCAATATCAAAACCATGAATAATGACCATAGATAAATAACAGGATGTTTTGAATTAAAATTTCCTGCCGGTCAGTACACAGTTGTATACAAAAACCGTAATCTGGAGAAAACGGATATTAGTACTTGCGGAAATACGAAGTTTTATTGTTCGGTGTCACAATTCAATATATTATCAATGAGACATTTGTACTTATTTACTTAATTACTCCTGTTACTCCTCGTGGAGCAGTGTAGGCCACTCATCAGCACTCGCCATCCAACCCTTTCCCAACCAATCCTTTCCAGTTCTTTCAGTTATATTTATCTTTTTCATATCTGATTCTATTTCACGACGTAATGTGCTCTTTGGCCTTCCTCTTTTCCACTTCCCTTCAGGATTCCAAGTTAGGGCTTGCCTCGTGATGCAGTTTGATGATTTGCGTAATGTATGTCATTTGTACTATTACTTAATTCCCTTATGAGTAATATATTCCTTTAGTAAATTTTTGGTAAACAGTAGACAATGTTTACTGCTTTTTTCAAATTGAATTTCTTTCATCAAGTTTCTAGTGTAATTACTAGGTTATACTGTCTTAGTGTAGTAAGGTGGGATAAAATTAGAAAGGAGAGCACCACCGGGCGTAGCGTACAACTTGATACATCATTAAAGTGTAATTAGAGTCTCAAGGTAGCAATACTGATAAACAAAACCAGTAACAACGATTTGAATATCTTCATTTCTGAAAGAATCAACTACATAACTATGAATAACCAACAATATATTCGTGGCTCAGAATTCTTTTGAATGTTCTTAAAACCTAAACTTATTTAAAGGATTTTAGATAAATTAGTTTCGTGTAGATTAATGTAGATTACTCATTGATGTTCGTTTGGCTCCCGTTGAAAAAACACACAGATAAATGAACAGCTATTACCTCCTAATCTTAAACTCACCTATATCTATATGCGACGTCAACATAGATCAATCTCAGAGTTTTCATGAACCGTGGTGAGTGAATCAAAAGGGTTTAACCAATATCTAACCATAATCGAAAATGATTGTAGGATGTAAAGACCTGTATATATCTGAACAGCATCATTAATGACCACGGTGGATCTGATGTAGACGTAAAGGCGCGGATCGGTAAAGCAAGAACAGCATATCTATAATTGAAGAACATTTGGAACTCAATTCAACTGTCTGTCAACCAACACCAAAGTCACAATTTTCAATACAGATGTCAAAACAGTTCTACTGTATGTGGTGGAAACCTGGAGAACTACGAAAGCCATCATCCACAAGATACAAGTGTTTATTAACAATTGTCTATGCAAAATACTTCAGATCCTTTAACCAGACACTATCAGCAACAACCTAGTATGGGAGATAACAAATCAGATTCCAGTAAAAGAAGAAATCAGGAAGAATCGCTGAAATTAGATAGGACACACATTGAGGAAATCACCAAACTGCATCATCACAAGACAAGCTCTCACTTGGAATCCTCAAGGTCAAAGGAGGAGAAATGGTAGACCGAAGAACACATTACACCGAAAAATGAAGACAAACATGAGATGAATGATCAACAAGTAGATAGAACTAGAAAGGAAAACCCAAGGATGAAAGGGGGTTGGAGAATACTGCTCAGCGGCCTATGCTTCACTGGGTAGTAACAGACATAAGTAAGTAAGTACAATAAACAACTTGTGTATTATCTTTTTCTCTCATTTCTTCTCTTTTCTTCTTCTTCTTCTTCTTCTTCTTCTTCTTCCTTTATTCTTATAGGAATATGAAAGATTTAAATTATTATTAAAACATATTATTTTAGCTACAGATTTATATCAACATATTTCAATCATCCCGGAATTCATTCAATTATCTAATGTATCTTATAATCCATTCAATAGACGACATCATGAATTACTTTTATCTATTCTAGTTACATCATGTGATTTAAATGATCAATGTAAACATTGGTTAAATACACTTGATTCAGCTAAATTCATTTATTATGAATTTTTTCATCAAGGTGATTTAGAAAAATCATGGAATACAATACCTTTATTATCATCATTTGATAGAGAGAAAGCATTTATACCAGAATTACAAATACATTTTATTGATTCAATTGTTCTACCATGTTTTAAGTAAGTGAATTGTTTACATAAATGAAATGATATGATATTGCTTTGATAAGAGTAATAACAACTCATAATTGATTGATCACGGAGTGATGATCATTATCATGTGTACCAAGTCCTTATTAGTCCAGATCAAATTCTATCGAGTATAGCAACTATACTACAGTAAGTCAGTCGGTCAGTTTGTTGGGATATTCAGGAAAATATCCCAAAAATTATCCTGTTAAGCCTAATGCTATCCTTGGACATGAAATGGTATCATCTTATTGGTCAATACTTGTTTAACGTGTCATTTTCCTACTGGCCATTATTGTACAATGTTATTTTCTATTTTATGGGACGTTGTGGTCTGCTTGACTGGTATATAAACAAGTATGTTTGAAATATAATGATTCATATATCCGAGGCTGTGACTTGTGTTCTGGACTCAACTGGCTGGGTTAGATAGGGAAGCGAGGCCAATCAGAACCCTAGGCTGTTCTACGTGTTTGTGCGTCTTTGGTCCGATCAATAATTCGCTACCCCTTAATCCGCAGCATCATTTTCACAGTCATAACACAGTTACAATGTAGTGTCAAGCACATATATGCATCGGTACAACTTACAACACCTTACTCATTATTAGCACAACATAACGAACAACAAATTCATAGAAGTAGTCACTTCAATCGTAGCAATATATAAAAGAATGATTGCATATAATGATGTAATACAGGAAGAAAGAATTAGTTGATAGAAAGAAAGATCATATGAAGCGATTTTAATCTCATAGTTTAGAGGAAGACAGAGAGGGTATACACCGACGCCATTGTGATCGATTCTGAACCATGTCACACACAGTCTCCAACCATTGATTACGATAGTGACGCGGACCCCAACTAAGTAGTCTACATCTACCAACATGGGTAAGACTAGAAGTTGGTGACTTTGTGGACTGATGTCACGATTTGGTTTGTGCGCCCCTAACTTTCTTCCAACTGCCTCTAATACGAGTCAGCATTTCGCGCCGTGGTTATCGGTGTTGAGGCATACATAACATGTGGCCCAACCATCTCAGTCGATGAAGATTCACAACTTCATCAACTGATTTACCATCATTCTCTAATACCCTGCATCTAACCTCACTATTGCTTACCCGATAATCCCAGCAGATGTGAACAATATTTCTAAGCTTTCGAATATCTTGTACTCTTAATGGCCACCTTTTGCAGCTGTAAAGTAGAACAGAACAACCTAAATTGTAGTCAATCTTGAATGAATACCATTCATTTATTTAAGATGTTCTTACTACCATCAAATATATCATTATTCAACTGATATCTTTCATAAGCAATTGTATTTACTATTATAATAATGATAATAGTTACCAGTAGAGTTAGTATATATCATCATTAAAATATAAAGGAATTGTAACCAAGATGATTAAATGGTCAATAATATATCTAACATCAAGGTCAGGATTTTCAATACAAATGTCAAAACAGTTCTACTGTATGGAGAGGAAACCTGGAGAACTACGAAAGTCATCATCCACAAGATACAAGTGTTTATTAACAACCGTCTACGCAAAATACTTCAGATCCGTTGGCTAGACACTATCAGAAATAACCTACTGTGTGAGAGAAAAAAACAGATTCCATTAAAGGAAGAAATGAGAAAGAAGTGCTGGAAGTGGATAGGACACACATTGAGGAATGTACTCAATTGCGTCAGAAGACAAGCCCTCACATGGAATCCTCTAGGCCAAAGGAAAAGAGGAGAACGAAAGAACACATTGCTTTGAGAAATGGAAATAGACATGAGAAAAATGAACAAGAATTGGATGGAATTAGAAAAGTAGGTCGAGGACAGAGTGGGTCGGAGAATGCTGGTAGGCGACCTATGCTCGATTAGGAGTAACAGGCGTAAGTAAGTAAGTAATATATCTAAATGTATCTATGCATTATATTTTCATTATTTATATTTATTACATTAATCGATAATCTTTTCAATGATTTCATTATATAGTAATAATGATTACATCATACTATCTTATTTATGCATTCCCTATAGTTAAAATTTAAATTGTTCTCTACTATAATATAAATTGATTATTGATTATTAAAAAAAAAAAAATTTTTTTGTTTTTTTGTTTAGTAACTAAATAGAATTGATTATTTCCAAAAAAAAAGTTTTTTTTTTCTTTTTTTCTTTTTAGCGAACAGAATCCATGAAAAATAGAGATTTAGTTTGTAGTTAATAGATTAATTGACTTGATCCATTCATTATTTATAATAGATAAAAGTAATTAATATACATGAGAAAAACATACATAATAGAAACATCTATTCAATAATGAAATGATGATAGATCAGATATTAAAATAGTTCTCAATTAGAAAAACAAATAGTTTATAGACAAAAAAAGTATATAAGTAGTATAACAATAAATGAGAATACATAAGTAAGAACAATGGAATATATGCGAATACACTAAATTACAGAACATCTAAGTATCATACAATGAATACTTTAATCAATCAATCAATCAATCAATCAATCAATTGTGAGAATTGATTGTTGTTTCATTTCAATACTAATCATTCATTGTTCTTATTCTATTCTGTTTAATCTCTTTTTTTAACTTTCTGCTGGCAAACATTTCATTTTTGATTGATGAATGATATATACTACTTATATCTGTTGATATCAATAGTACATTTCCACACACACACACACACATACACACTGCAGTGTGAATAGTATTAGTCAGTAAATTTATTTAGCATCAAAATGTGATTCATATACATATTTGTACAATAAAATATATTCATTATAAAATATCATTATCATAATAATAGTTCAAAGAGTGTATTACGTTGAGAAATAGAATCAGATATGAAAAAAAAGATGAATAATAACTGGAAAGAGTTGGAAAGAATTACTCAGGACAAAGTTGGATGGAGAGTGTCGATATGCGGCGGTCTCTTCTCCTCTTCCATCAGAAGTAACAGGCGTCATGAAGTAAGTAAGATCATCATTCCCATATTCTTTCATTATATTCTATTTATCATAGATATTCTTCTATTAATTTATTATAATATTTATTAAATAATAAATCATTTGTATAATTTATGAATTGATTTTGTTTAAATTTTTCAAATAGAATTTGCCAAATTTGTTTATTCTTATGAATAGTATAAAGAGTGGATTGAAATTTTGGTAAAATTTTCGACAATATCCTAAATGAAATAAACAAATTCAATAATAATAATAATAATAATAATAATAATAATAATAATAATAATAATGGTAATAATAATAGTGATAAGCGTTTTTTTAGCGAGTTGGGGACGGGACGTTAACCCCATGCCCAACCCTCCTCCTTTACCCGGGCTTGGGACCGGCAGTAACCCTATAAGAGCTACAGGCGGAACTCATACGATGGACTACAGTGCAAGGTAGTGCATGGAGGACAGCTGATAGATGCATTCCAAGTAAGGACCGAAGTCAGACAAGGCTGTTTACTCTCTCCCTTCCTCCTTCTTCTGGTAGTCGACTGAATTATGAAAACCTCGACATCTGAAGGAAAACAAGGAATACAATGGACAGCTCAGAATCAATTAGACGATTTGGACTTCGCAGATGACCTAGCCCTCCTATCGCATACACACGAACAGATGCAGATGAAGACAGCCAGTGTAGCAGCAGTCTCTGCATCAGTAGGCCTCAGTATACACAAAGGGAAAACCAAGGTCCTCAAATACAACACCGAGAACAGCAATCCAATCACTCTTGATGGCGAAACTCTGGAAGATGTAGAATCCTTCACATACCTGCGAAGCATCATCAATGAACAAGGAGGTTAAGATGCAGACGTAAAGGCGAGGATCGGCAAAGCAAGGACCGCATTCCTACAGTTGAAGAACATATGGAACTCAAAACAACTTTCAACCAATATCAAAGTGAGAATCTTCAATACGAACGTCAAGGCAGTTCTACTGTATGGAGCTGAAACTTGGAGAACTACAACAACCACAATCAAGAAAGTACAAGTATTTATAAATAGCTGTCTACGCAAGATACTCAACATCCATTGGCCGGATACTATCAACAAAAGCCTTCTGTGGGAGAGAACAAACCAGCTTCCAGATGAAGAAGAAATTAGGAAAAGACTATGGAAATGGATAGGACATACATTACGCAAATCGTCAAACTGCATCACGAGGCAAGCCCTAACTTGGAATCCTGAAGGGAAGCGAAAAAGAGGAAGGCCAAAGAACACCTTGCGTCGGGAAATAGAAGCAGATATGGAAAGGATGAAATACAACTGGACGGAACTAGAAAGGATTACCCAGGACAGGGTTGGATGGAGAATGCTGGTGAGCGGCCTATGCTCCTTCACGAGGAGTAACAGGCGTAAGTAAGTAAGTAAGTAATAATAGTGATAATAATGGTAATAATAATGATAGTAATAGTAGTAATAATAGTAGTAATAATAATGATAATCATAATAATAAACACCATCATAGTAATAGTAATAGTGATAATAATAGTAATAATAATGATAGTAACACCATTAGTTGTAGTAGTAGTAATAATAATAGTAAAATTAGGTCAAACAAAATGGAATGAATTAAAGGAATCAAAATAGAGAGAAAAAATAAATTAAAAACAAAAAAGTGATGTAATTACTTTTTTTCATTTATTGATTTGAACATAGAAATATGGGTAAAATGGAGGCATCGAATACATATGCACCTATATAAATCATTTGATTGATGTGTATGTGTGGGCTGTGATACTACTGGGGTGCACAGACGGTAGCAAGTGGTTTTCTTTGAGGGGGGATGGTGTTATGTTCCGATAAGCATAATGAACGGTAACTTTTGGGATTTATTTGTGGACTAATACTATGTGTATATTTTTTATCGTATAATTGTTAAACAACTAAACTATCCGTATTCATGTCTCCCTTATCATAAGCTTTATTTTAATCTATAAACCGATATTACACGATTTTCCATTCTTGAATTACACCCTGTCTATTAATTACTACCTCCCTCATTCACAGCCACATTTGGCTAAATCTTGTACAAATGTTATTTCACAATTTATGCTAAGGTGTGTTCTGTCTGGTTGGTGGTAAATAAACCGAGTATGTTTGAAATACATGATTTATATCGCAGATGCTGAGATTGATGTTCTGGACGTGACTGGCTGGGCTAGGCAGAAAGGAGGACCAATCAGGACTCTAGACTGCTCGTACGGGTTTTATGAGTCATTGGTCTGATCGATAATTCACTGTTCTCTAATTGGCGGTATCGTTACGTTATAGATTAACAGGGCACTCAGACCACAGGTTATAACAGGGGGCTACACTCGTAGCCTTTGACCTAAAAGTTTCATCCACAAGGCAGTGGAACCATGTTATGAGATACAGTTCCATGGTAGTTGGTGAACAATAATTGGTACATATGCCATTTGTTCTTTCAGGATCCTGGTAGACCATGTGCACCAATGGTTTAGAATTAAGGTTTTCCAACTCCGCTAGGTGAACTCTCCGTCTTCACCAACCCGGGTAAAGCGCCGGACATTCACTATTCTTCCTTTCAATTTCATAAACAACACCGGTGCCGCGAGAACTCAGTGAGTAGGAATTTTCTGGTAGTGGTTGCAAACACGTGGCCATGTGAGAGCATTTCGATAGGGAGCGCTGACGTTAGGCTGTTGGAAGTGATTGGTTGCAAAGCCTGTTAACCTAGGTTTCATAATATTTGACATTCATCAGCAAAACTTAATCTAAACACTTGTCTTTGTAAGATAGTTATGATAAACTAATTTTTGCTATGTCTTGTATTAATATTGCTTCGTTAATCGATCACCTTGTTAACTGTTAATAGAACGGTTTAACCAAAATTAATCATAATCGGAACTGGTTGTAGTATAGTAGACACTGAAATGGTTGGGCCACGTGTTGCGTATGCCTGAACACCGATTACCACGACGCGCAATACTGACTAGTGTTGGGAATGGTTGGAAGAAAGTCAGGGGTGGACAAACCAAATTGTGGCATCAGTTCACAAAGTCACTAATTTCTAGTCTTACCCATGTTGGTAGATGTAGACTACTTGGTTGGGGTCCATGTGACTATCGTAATCAATGGTTGGAGACTGTGTGTGACATGGCTCAGAATCGATCACAATGGCGTCGGTGTATACCCTCTCTGTCTTCCTCTAAACTATGAGATTAAAATCGCTTCATATGATCTTTCTTTCTATCAACTAATTCTTTCTTCCTGTATTACATCCTTATATGCAATCATTCTTTTATATATTGCTACGATTGAAGTGACTACTTCTATGAATTTGTTGTTCGTTATGTTGTGCTAATAATGAGTAAGGTGTTGTAAGTTGTACCGATGCATATATGTGCTTGACACTACATTGTAACTGTGTTATGACTGTGAAAATGATGCTGCGGATTAAGGGGTAGCGAATTATTGATCGGACCAAAGACGCACAAACACGTAGAACAGCCTAGGGTTCTGATTGGCCTCGCTTCCCTATCTAACCCAGCCAGTTGAGTCCAGAACACAAGTCACAGCCTCGGATATATGAATCATTATATTTCAAACATACTTGTTTATATACCAGTCAAGCAGACCACAACGTCCCATAAAATAGAAAATAACATTGTACAATAATGGCCAGTAGGAAAATGACACGTTAAACAAGTATTGACCAATAAGATGATACCATTTCATGTCCAAGGATAGCATTAGGCTTAACAGGATAATTTTTGGGATATTTTCCTGAATATCCCAACAAACTGACCGACTGACTTACTGTAGTATAGTTGCTATACTCGATAGAATTTGATCTGGACTAATAAGGACTTGGTACACATGATAATGATCATCACTCCGTGATCAATCAATTATGAGTTGTTATTACTCTTATCAAAGCAATATCATATCATTTCATTTATGTAAACAATTCACTTACTTAAAACATGGTAGAACAATTGAATCAATAAAATGTATTTGTAATTCTGGTATAAATGCTTTCTCTCTATCAAATGATGATAATAAAGGTATTGTATTCCATGATTTTTCTAAATCACCTTGATGAAAAAATTCATAATAAATGAATTTAGCTGAATCAAGTGTATTTAACCAATGTTTACATTGATCATTTAAATCACATGATGTAACTAGAATAGATAAAAGTAATTCATGATGTCGTCTATTGAATGGATTATAAGATACATTAGATAATTGAATGAATTCCGGGATGATTGAAATATGTTGATATAAATCTGTAGCTAAAATAATATGTTTTAATAATAATTTAAATCTTTCATATTCCTATAAGAATAAAGGAAAAAGAAGAAGAAGAAGAAGAAGAAGAAGAAAAGAGAAGAAATGAGAGAAAAAGATAATACACAAGTTGTTTATTGTACTTACTTACTTACTTACTTACTTACTTACTTACTTACTTACTTACTTATGTCTGTTACTACCCAGTGAAGCATAGGCCGCTGAGCAGTATTCTCCAACCCCCTTTTATCCTTGGGTTTTCCTTTCTAGTTCTATCTACTTGTTGATCATTCATCTCATGTTTGTCTTCATTTTTCGGTGTAATGTGTTCTTCGGTCTACCACTTCTCCTCCTTTGACCTTGAGGATTCCAAGTGAGAGCTTGTCTTGTGATGATGCAGTTTGGTGATTTCCTCAATGTGTGTCCTATCTAATTTCAGCGATTCTTCCTGATTTCTTCTTTTACTGGAATCTGATTTGTTATCTCCCATACTAGGTTGTTGCTGATAGTGTCTGGTTAAAGGATCTGAAGTATTTTGCATAGACAATTGTTAATAAACACTTGTATCTTGTGGATGATGGCTTTCGTAGTTCTCCAGGTTTCCACCACATACAGTAGAACTGTTTTGACATCTGTATTGAAAATTGTGACTTTGGTGTTGGTTGACAGACAGTTGAATTGAGTTCCAAATGTTCTTCAATTATAGATATGCTGTTCTTGCTTTACCGATCCGCGCCTTTACGTCTACATCAGATCCACCGTGGTCATTAATGATGCTGTTCAGATATATACAGGTCTTTACATCCTACAATCATTTTCGATTATGGTTAGATATTGGTTAAACCCTTTTGATTCACTTACTTAATAGACAATGTTATTTGAATAATAATAATCAGCATATTTCTTTCTACTGTTATGATCACTAGAGCACATGACAGACTCTAGCTGAAATGTTGACTGCTTAAATATCACTCAATGATTCATTGTCTTCTGGCATTTATGTATTAGCTTTTGCTTTGCCTTGCTGCGCCCTTATGCAACTTAACTAGAATCATGCCTATGTATTTGCTCGCATATACTTATTCGCCTCTCTGCTTCAAATACACTTGACGTGCTTATAACTTTGTGATCTGCGCTATCTGCTAATAAATTGTAATTGCCGCTTCTCATTGCCTTCTGATTTTAAACACCGTTGAAAATTTATATTATAACGGTTATCGAGATGATTCACTAGCGAAGCATTATGAACTGATGAATTGTTGAAACTAAGGAACCACCGGACATCTGATTCATTTTATTCTTTGTCATACTTTATTAAGTTAAATTAAACCGACGATTTTCTGTCCTCATAATAATCTCAATGGCATTTCAATGATTTCATACTTCATCGCTTTTAATTAGAATTTCTACTAAACCAAATGACAGTTATATTTTCAGTTATATTGGTCGAAATTTTTGAAGTGATAATCTATGTATTGGACTATTTAACAAGTTCATTAGTGACTCGCTAATAACACAGAATGAGGAACTTGTCATCTCTGAAATGAATGGAAGTTGACAAATAGGAACTACTGAATTTCGACTCAATAACTTAAAAGAGTTCTGTTAATCCTGTGTTTAATTCACTGATTGATCATTGCTGTTCAGTGATGAGGAATATTATAGTTGAATTTCTTAATTCTCAGAAGCTCACTTTTTATTTAAAACGACCTAGCTGGGGATTAATCAAAGTCATTTGAAATTGTATACACTATTTTGTAGTCTGACAGAAACTTTACTTGACCTAAACTTCGTGCTACTTAATACTTGTCAAAAAGGTATACTTATACTCTTGAAGGAGTTGATGCTGCTTGTGAAATTCGAACCCTCGTCACTTAGTTGCAGAATTTTAGATTTCATTATTGAGCTATTCAAAATCCGACCTCCTGTTAAACTGAGTTCAAATACAAAAATACGCATTAACTTATACTATTGTGTTTTATATCATAATTTGTGGTCGAATACCATTAGCAACACAATTCTGTGGGAGAGAACAAACCAAATTCCAGATGAAGAAGAAATTAGGAAAAGATAGTGGAAATGGATAGGACATACATTACGCAAATCGTCAAACTGCATCACGAGGCAAGCCCTAACTTGGAATCCTGAAGGGAAGTGGAAAAGAGGAAGGCCAAAGAACACATTACGTCGGGAAATAGAATCAGATATGAAAAGAACAAATAACAACTGGAAAGGATTGCCCAGGACAGAATTGGATGGAGAATGCTGGTGGGTGGCCTATACTCCTCTACGAGGAGTAACCAGAGTAAGTAAGTAACTTTAGACAGTTTATGATTGATACAAAAAGAAATCCTGAAAACGATGGAATGCAATCGTTTTTCTCACAGAATCTTGTTATTCTTTCTTTAGTATTCAATTGTATAATATTAACTGTATAGAATCATTCTACTAACTTTAATAAATATATAAGTAGTATATTATTCTAAAGAGAAAGAAATGAATGAAACAACTTACTATTTTAGTCATTTGACTTAATATATTACAATCTTTCATATTTAATATTCTCATTGTCTGATCAATATGATGATGTTCTAGTATAGATCCTTTATAACCATAAACAGCACCAAGTGGAGAATGAATAAGTGTCTAATAATAAATAACAATAAAGTAGTATGATTTATTCATTGAAATATGATTTACAAATTAAGAAAGTGATTTGTCAAAGAAAATCTGAACTTACTTCATACAATACTGATAGGTTCTGGATTCGAATCTCACCAGGTGGGATCATGCAAGAGTACTACTGAGGAGTCTCATACTAGGACGAAATCATCGTACAGTGATTCTAGGTTTTCCAATAATGGTCTAGCTTCAATTGACTCATGAACTCAACTATTAAAATTACTATAATATTCACAAAACCCTCTCTGATCCTGTATATATATTAGTCAATTCAATTGTTCCTATAGAGATCGTTTCATTAAATGTATAATCTGGAAAGTCTTAAATGAAAGTTGAGAACATCATCCGATTTAACCAACCAAAGGAAACTAAGATATCATGCGGACACAAATATTCTGTTGAGTATTCTATATGGTTGACGTATACTTCTTTAGTGAATATGAGCCAACAAAGACAAGTCAGATTTCAGTCCTCGATATTAACTATAAGCTATCTGAAATCTATCATAATGATGATATAGATAGTATACTCATTAAACAAACTGATGAGCATCTGAACTCAGTAGCTCAGTGTATTAAACGATAAGAGTTTCAGGAGTAAGGAGTTGAGTTCGAGCCCCAGTATAAATATCTATGTTAAAATCCAGAAAAAAATCAGCTAATAGGTACTAAATAACCTGGAACGTAGATCTTGAACTCCATTGCTGATAACAGTTCTTCTGTTCTATATAAACTTAAGACAATTTTAATAGTTGAATTCATAAGTCAATTGAAGTTAGACCACTATGGAAAACTTGAGAGCAATGAACGTCTGTTTCGTCCTATTGTAGAACTCTTCAGCAGTGCGCACGCACGATTTAATGCTTCCAAGTTTCCCATCGTAGTCTAGCTTCAATCGATTCATGATCTGAACTATAAAAATTACTATAATATCCACAAAAACTCCTTCTGATATTGAAAGTAAAGACAAGATGTTGTTGTTGATGCTGATGATGATGTACATAATTGTCAGGATTAATTTAACTTCAGGTAAGAATAATGAGGCATCCATGTAACACCCATCTTACTCTTGAATAGTTCAGTTCTGTTTTTCTAGATATATGGGAAAATATTCTTTCTTAGAAACAGTTTCCCATTTACAAATTTTAATAAAAATTATAGTATTAGAGGAAAAAATTGGCGAGACTATAATTTATGGATAAACCAATCCGGTATAAGATAACTAGTCTTTTAATTTGGCGCGAAATTCATTTTGAGTCGGCTTCCGGAGAACTTCAACGGAGCCTCCAGAGACCCAAAAGGAGCCGAAGGGTCCTAGCGAATCACAGTATGATGGAACGTTCGAGAATTCCAGCGTGGCGTGCTACTATTGGTCGGTAGCATAATATGACGTTAACGGATTGGCTGAAATATGATGTTGATTTAACAGACGCCAACATCTATAAATACCCTTGATTTTCTGTACAAAAATGAACCTTGGGATAAAGTATTTTCTCTCATACTTGTGTCTTTTCTCTGGTGTTCAAGTCGCTGTGTAGTTCTAGACTGCGGGTTACCGGAATAGCTTAGGAAACTAATGTAGCGTTCAATCCACACGACTTATCAATTCATTCATCCATTTGACTAAATAGAGTTTTGGCAATATAGCTGATGTCAGTTCGTGATGAATATCTGCCCCCCCCAAATCTAACTTCTATCTTTAATCATCAACTGTAAGTCTTAATTCTAATTCTTCACATTGGTTTCTAACCATCATTTGGTCATAGTTACTAGGTGAACACTTTCAAGGTTAGCTTAGCGTTGCTCTGGATTGGAAGAAGAATAACCTGAAAGAAAATCAATGAATTCATAATGTTCTATTACAATCATTGTTCTTGTTTTATTTAATTATTCATTTAAGGAAGAATAATAATAATCTGATCTATTATTCCTATAAGAAAATGTTATGCCAGGAATTCTCCGTTAGTTCATGTCCACAATATCATACTGGTAGTTCTTGTGAAAAGTGATGATCTATGAAATGCCAACTAAGTTAATATAGTTGAAAGGTTAATTAGTGATAGTTTACATTGTATTATTAAATGATTGTTTGAATAGATGAATCAAATGAAATGAATTTTATTGTGTGTTCAAACAAGAAGTGAGACGATTAATTTAGTTTCTATAAACTTCTACTAACTAATGTATTTCTAGGGAGTAATATTTCTTTCGAATGAATTAAACAAAGCATAAAATAGAAATCCTGACATAAGAAGCAAAGATGGATGGTGGCTAGCAATGGAATCCATGATGTGCGTTTCGTCCTACTTGCAACTCGTCAGCTGGATCCATCTGCATCTCAGAGTTGATGTTCACTCTGGGATTCAAACTCAGTATTGCTTGCTGCAAACTTCATCGCGTCATTCACTTAACTAATAATTCCTGATGATCTCTTGCTTGTGCATTGAGATGAAGTTTAAATTCCTTTGGTATTGTTTACTTGAATCTTCTCATTGATGTTTAGCACTGCAATTGATTAGTCTCATATTAGCATATCTGCACTCTGTGTGTATTACATCGATATTGCTTTCATTCACAAGCATTATATGCATAGATGGATGGTGGTTAGTAGTGAAATCCATGATGTGCGTTTCGTCCTATTTGTGACTCTTCAGTTGGATGTATCTTCATCTCAGAGTTGATGTTCACTTTTAGACTCGAACCCAGTACCGTTCATTTGAAACACTTAACTATTGAATCCGGATAGGTACATCCAACTGACCATTCGCAAATAAGATGAAACATGCATCCTTGATTCCACTACTAGCCACTATTCATCTTTGCTTAGAATGCTTGTCAATGAAAGCCTATATCAAAGCAATCCATATTAGTATACACATATACTCATAAGAGATTCATCAACTATTTACTTGATAATTATTATTAAATCCTCGATGATCAATATCATGACATAATGCTCCTATAAATAATGCTAATTGTTCCATTTCATCTAAATATTGATGAATTAATGTTCTTTCAATAGTTAATATTATATAAGCCATATGTCCAACTGTAAATGCATGTGTCCAATTATGATATGTTGGTTGACGATAATTATTCTTTATTGTTAATATAAAACATGCTAATTTAGATTGACATATATTCCATTGTTTTATAAAACCAAGATTATTAAACATAATCATGATAGCCTATAGAAACAAAATCAGAAGAAAAACAAACAAACAATTACATCAAAATGAGTTTTGTGGAAATTTTTTTAGAAATTTCACTGGTTGAAATCATGAGTCGATTGAAGCTAGACAACCATGGAAAACCTGGAGGCACTGGACGGACGTTTCATCCCAGTATGGAACTTCTCAGCAGTGAGCATTCGCGATCCCGCACCCCGTGAGATTCGAACCAAGGACCTAACAACTAGACCACTGAGCCGACATCCAATGGTGTCCCACACTAAGACGGAACGGCCGTCCAGTGCTTCCAGGTTTTCCATGGTGTTCTAGCTTCCACTGACTCATGATTTCAACCAGTGAAACAATCATAAATCATCAGTTAAGTAATGAGGATCACATATTAAACATTGTAATGAAGCAACTAATATCATTGAATAGTATAATGGAACATATGGAACTTAAAACAACTGTCTACAAGCCAATATCAAAGTCAGAGTATTCAATACGAACGTCAGAACAGTTCTAATGTACAGAGTTGAAACTTGAAGAATTACTACTACAACCATCATTAAGAAAGTACAAGTATTTCTAAATAGTTGTATACACAAAATACTCATCATCCAACATTGACCGGATACCATCAGCAACAGCCTACTGTGAGAGAGAACAAACCAGCTTCTAGCTGAGTAGGAAATTAGGAAAAAGACGTTGGAAGTGAATAGGACATAAATTGTGGAAATCACTAAACTGCATCACGAGGCAAGCTTCAACTTGAAATCGTGAAGGGAAACGAAAAAGTGAAAGATCAAAGAACATATTACGTCGGGAAATAGGAGCAGGTATGAAAAGTATGAATAGGAACTGGAAGAAGCTCGAAAGGACTGGTTGAGACAGAGTTTGATGGAGAGTGTTGGTGGGCGGCCTATGCTCCTCTACGAGGAGTAACAGGCGTAAGTAAGTAGGTAAAATGCTAAATTAAGATTGAGTATTTCATGAAATCAGTTTTACTGGATGAATCTAAACAATACATTAATGATAACATTTTGATTAATACAATCAATTCTGTTTTTTTTTCATTGACTTCTCATTAGCTATACTTTTGAAGGGATTACAGGTACACTTAATCTGAGAACGGAACAAATACTCTGTCACACAATAACCAATAAGCTAGCTATTCTGACGCGTTCCAGCCTCATTAACGATATAGAGGGAAGTTCAAGTTTGGGAAAGGGAATTATATTGCCAGAAGCACGAGCAATAAAAGCAGGCGCAAATCAAACGTATATATACAACATAAAATTGTACTTAGGAAGTGTTACAAAGTAGCATATTAAATGATACAACGAACCAATAGCATTTTAGTGTCGGAGAAACATATGTACTACTTAATGCAACAAGGACATTTTAGGAAATACTTACTTACGCCTGTTACTCCTCGTGGAGGAGCATAGGCCGCCAGTCTTAAGCCTGGGTAAAGGAGAAGGGTTGGGCATGGGGTTAGCGACCCCATCCCGTAGAAAACTAACTCTCTAAAAAACGCTAACCAGGAAAAATAATTCAAACCATTTAAACTCTACCCTAGGAGTTAGAAGGTTTTCATTTAGAAGAGTTATGACACCTCATGGTGAAAGCCGAGTTCCTTCGGAGGTCACAAGGACGATGCCACTTCTAACAACCAGATCAACAATTTTTATAGGTACGTGGAACATCCGAACAATGTGGGAGATCGGGAAGATCAGTCAAATAGCAACAGAAATGAGGAGATAAAAATTGGCAGTACTGGGAATCAGTGAAACCCATTGGACCATTTTAAGAATAGGGGTGAGTGAAAAGTTTCTAAGTTGAACCTTCTAATTATTTTTTTTTGTTGCCTTGTGATAATTTCGAAGTAATGAACCAAGTAATCCTGTCAATTATTTATTGTTTCTTGGGAAACATAATCAGCGTAGATTAACTTCCTTATGAAAGGAGTGGTTACTTGAATTAATTATTCTAGTTAGCATATTTTTAGCGAGTTGGTTTTCTACGGGTTGATGTCGCTAACCCCATGCACAACCCTTCTCATTTTTCCGGGCTTTGGACTGTCAGTAGCCCCAGAGGGACTCCAGGCGGAGTTTAATAATAATAGTTATAATAATATTGATTATTAATTAGATAGAGGGAAATAATCAATATTGGACTTACTACAGTAGAATCCCTTTCATTAACACTTCTTGAAAGAAAAGATATTTCATTGAAATTTGGATGTATTTGAGTTAAACTATGAATTTTATGATCAATCAATTGAGCAATTTCATTATCTGAGATCTGGTATAACAAAGAAAAATGTATTATCAAAATAGAAATATGTGAATTCATATGTACATGTATATATTACAACCATTGAAGTAACTACTTCTATGTATCAGGTGTTCACCTTTCTATGCTAATGAGGTATGGCAACTTGGATCGATGTATATATGTGCCTGACCCTACGTTGTAACTGACTGACTGACTGAATTATAGGGATTTCGTTCCGTTACTACCATTCACTGTACATGATTCCTTTCAGTCTAATGTACTTTAAACAACTCATTTTGTTAAGATATCAAGTCAGTGTGTTGTTAAGGTAGATTTCTATGATATTAGAAATACTGACTATATAGCAATGACTTGTATTATGACTAAGGTGGAGAGACTTAGGGTTTTCTCATGTAATCAATCCTTACATTTTAACATATTATTGAAGCTTATACCATTGGTTGCTGGATCATCTTCCTTGTCCATATTAATTCGGATGAGAGAGTCTAAGTATAAGTTATTTGGTAAATTACAAGCAGTAAGTTCAATCGAGGTTGAACATTAGAGTCTAATGATTGTCAATAAAAGTTGAACTGTGCTTTCAATTAGAGTATAGTGTCAATTGTCATGTTAAGCCTATATACCTTATTCCAGCTTCTGGACAAGCCAATTTATCCATTCTTCTTGAGTTATATTTTGATCTTATTCATTACTCACTTATCAGTCTTGTCTGTTTTTATATGAGCGCATATGTGTGTACATCTAATCATACTCATCATATATCTGTAGTATATTTATATGAGTGACTAGAAATATTGATGAAGTTGGCTCTCCACTGTTCGTCCTATCATATCGCTTTGCTCTCTCTTCGTTTCATTCGCTGCGATTATCTAATCGTCTGTTTCAATCAACGAGTGTACAAAATATACGTATTCAAACATTTATTCTTTTATTTGACTTATTTCATTTCGTTATTCACTAATGCGAATTAAGTCGAGGATAGCCAGGATGTATATACTTTGACAACCATCATTCATATGATCTAACTGGAGTCAGATCCCGGGCCATTAAAATGATGAATCCGTCAACAACATCATCTGATCTAATTGACATCAAAATGAAGGACCCCACTAAAATAGTTTAGTGCTTTAGAATAACCTGTCACCAATTTTATCTACGACTAATAACAGAAGTGTGTCATTATAAGTCTGTTATGCGTGAAAATATTCTAGAATAATGAAGGGATCTATTTGAATCTAAATTTTAGCTGAAAGTATGCAAACTTACTAAGTGTTATAATAGATTTCTATGTGATATTCTTCATTTCATACTGTCAATACTTTATCATGTAATAATACATATATTTTATCTTTCATTCATCAATCCTTTTAAGAGATCATTCTAAACTAGTTGACAAATGGATAATACACTGTTTCTATTCTGACTTTCTATCATGAAATCCTGATTGATTCCAAGGCATGAAACATTGAGAGAATAAAATTTTTCATTCATCAAATACAAATGAAAACTATCTAGCTTCAATTCACTTGCTGTTGTTTACTTGAAGTTCTGATTGATGTGTTAGAACTGTAATTGATCAATCTGGAATTAGCATATGTGCATACTGTGCGGATTGCATCGATATTGCTTTAATTCACAAGCACTCTAAGCAAAGATGGATGATCAGTCGGTCAGTCAGCTACAACGTAGGACCAGGCACATATATGCATCGGTCCAACTTGCCACACCCAACTAGCACAACTAGATGAACACCGGGTTCATAGAAGTAGTTAAATCAAGGGTGTAATATAAAAAAAATAAAGATTGCATATAAGGACATAGTACGGGAAGAAAGAATTAGTTCGTAGAAAGAAAGATATGAAGCAATTTTAATCTCTTAGTTTAAGGAAAGATAGAGAGTGTATGCACCGACACCATTGTGATCGATTCTGAGCCATGTCACCAAGAATCTCCAACCATTGGTTACGATAGTCACGCCGACCACAACCAAGTAGTCTGCATCTACCAACATAGCTCAGACTAGAAGTTAGTAACTTCAAGAACTGATGCCACGTTTTGGTTTGGCCGCCCCTAACTTTCTTCCAACCATCCCGAACACCGGTTAGCATTGCACGTCGTGGTAATCGGTGTTCAGGCATACGTAACACGTGGCCCAAACATCTCAGTCGATGGAGATTCACAGTCTCATCAACTGATTTACCATCATTTCCTAATACCCTGCGTCTAACCTCACTATTACTTACCTAGTGATCCCAGCAGATACGAGAAATGTTTATAAGGCATCTGTTGTCAAATACAAGTAGCTTACGAGTAACTTCAACTCTTAATGGTCATGCTTCGCAGCCGTTAAGTAGAACGGAATGAACTTCCGCGCAGTATACTAGTCCTTTTATTGATAGACGGATATCTCGCCTTCGCCATAGATGACGTAAGTTGGCAAAAGCCAAGCGAGCTTTTCGAATCCGTGCTGAGATTTCGTCAGACACCAACTCATTAGGTCTGATCAGACTTCCAAGATAAGTGAAGTTGTCAACGCGTTCGACTACTTCACTCCCTATCCTTAGTTCAGGTGTTAACGCAGACCAGTCCTGAAGCAACAACTTGCATTTAGAGGGAGAGAAACGCATTCCAAACATTCTGGAATTGTTGCTTAGTGCTACCAAAAGACTCTGCATTTTATCAGCGTCTTCACCAAACAGGACTATGTCATCTGCGTATTCTAAGTCGATAAGTGGACCTCATTGTAGGAGATCAGTGCCCGAGAATTCAGTCGACGAGAACGTTGGATGGATGGTGGCTAACAGTGGAGTCCAGGACGCACGTTTTATCCTGCGTGAAACGCGTCAGTTGGGTGCACATGCATCTCAGAGTTGATGTTCACTCCAGAACTCAATAGTTAAGTGAATAACGTGATGGTGTTTCAATCAAACGATACTGGGTTCGAGCCTCGGAATGAACATCAACTCTAAGGTGCAGGTGCATTCAGCTGACGAGTCCCAAATAGGACAAAACGCGCATCCTGAATTCCACTATCCATCTTTGCTTGTCTAACTTCAGCTTATTCAAATGATCGACAATAAAAATCATGGAAATAATAAAGTTGAAATCTCAGTAAACACATTAGTGAGAAATAAATATATATATATGAACATTTTAATAAGAAATATATATATATATATATATATATATATATATATATATATATATATATATATATATATATATATATATATATATATATATATATAGTTCTTACTTTCATATGATAGGCAACCAGTTCAGAGTTTATTTCATTTCTGTTTCGCATTATGTGTAGTTCATTGTTTAAGTAAACCTAAAAAATATTGTAATTGAACCAAATCAATATCTGATGAGCAACAACAAAGTAATGATTAATTAACACAGTAGTGAACAACTATGGGAAATATCATAGAAGTTCTGATAAAGATCCATGAATCATGGATCTCATTCATATAGGATTTGAAACAGATATCATCAACGGTATCAAATATTTGTAGCACAATATGATTGATCAACTCAAATTATAAACATGAGTAACTGAATTGTCAGTAAGACATTTCTCAAGGGAATAGATAGTTTACAATTGATTGATCACTGGGTGGTGATCAATGTGTTATGTGTCAGGTCCTTAGTGCAGATTGAATCCTATCAGACAGTTGCAGTGTGGCCACTGGTCTAGGTGACTTGACATTCCGTGCACTATGTTGAGATAAGATGGTGATTGGAGGTAGTCGACAGGAAACCCTGAACCTAGGTACTCGTCAGCAAGGTGTACCTGCAATCTTGAGGGAACTGGTGCTCCCTGACGGATTCGATCCCGTGTCACCCAGCCTCACAGTCAGAGACATTACCACTGGGCTATCTGGGCCGCGACTGACCTTCTGTAGGACTGAGATGTAATCGCAATTGATTGATCACTGGGTGGTGATCAGTGTTATGTGTGTCAGGTCTACGGTAACGGATCATATACTGATATTCTTTTCCTAATTAAAAACAAAATGTATATTAAGTGTATGTCTATTTTAAAAATAGACATTGAAAATAAATCACATTTTTTCTTTAATGGCGTCTAGACGTAATTTATTTATTTAAACACATAAACATTGGTACAAAATGGCACCAAAGAGATATGCGCCACATAAATCATTCGATTTGTGTGTGGGCTATCATACTTCCTAGGTGCCCAGACCGAAGCAGATGGTTTTCTTAGGGGACCAGACCCTGGGCCTTTGACCTAAAGGTCTGATCAACAAGGTAGTGGAGCAAGATAGGGAGATCCGATGTCATGGTAACCGGTGACCAACAATTGGTTCATACACTATTTGTTTCTTGAGGATCCTAGAGCTAATGTACAGGGTTTTCCAACTCTCCTAGATAGATCTTTCGTATCTATCAACCTGGTTAAATCGTCGAACATTCGCTTTATGTCTTCCTCTCAATTTCATAAACAACAACAACAACAACGTAATTTATTCAGTATTAAATATTTTCTACTTAGGCACATTTTTTTATTTTCTAACGATAAATAAATTCATGAAAAATGATAGATTGTTTACTTTTAGAAGAAGAAGAAGAAGAAAAAAAAACAAACAAAAACATGTATCCATTTAAGTAGAAAAAAAAGGGAATTTTCTTTCTTTTTGAAAAGATAAAATAAAGTTACATTAATTCCACATGAAGTTGTCCATTTCAATATTGGGGGGGGCGTAGGTGGTGGTGGTGGTGGAAATGGAGGGGGGGAAAAAGAAAATTAACACATATATTCTAAAGGAATTAACCATTTCCTGAGGTCATCATTGAAATAGACAACAACTTGAGAAAATGAAATAGTTAGGTCAATATTATTTCAACAATAAAATGATGTATATGCTTGTTATCAAATGATAGATTAATATCAGAAGAGGTTTTGTGGATATATTATAGTAATTATAATAGTTGAGATCATAAATCAATTAAAACTAGACCACCATGGAAAACCTGAAAGCACTGGTTAGCCATTTCATCCTATTGCTAGACTCCTCACAGCAATGCACATTCACGATCTTGTTCGTGGGATTCAAACCTAGGACCTCACACCCCTGAAGAGTTTCACCAGTGCTTCCAGATTTTCAATGGTAGTCTAACATCAATCCATTCATGATCTCAATCAGAAATGAAATCAGATGAATTCATGATATTCTGCTAGAATCTACAGAAATAAAACAATCAAAAAAACTTAAATCATTAAAGGGAATGAATTCAATTTACTTGAGGCATTATAACCATTAAGAAATCAGTAATATAATTTGATAATAAATATTTCTCATATTTAGAAAATCGTTGATCATTGTTCAATTTATGAAATTCTATTAGGGTTAGATGATTTGGATCATTATTATGAAAGAACAAATGGATCAAGTATACACTAAAATAAACAAATAAACAAAAAAAAACTTTAAAAACATCACAATTATGTAATTGACATTTGATGATGAGATTATCATTTATGGATGACCTTCGAGCAACACTAGACTGACCTTGAGTGTCACAATTGATTGATCACTGGGTGGTGATCAGTGTCATGTGTGTCAAGTTCATATTTAGTGCAGATCGAATGCTATCGACCAAGTTACAATGTGACCACCAGTCTAGGTGACTCGACAACTGTATGCACTATACATTGAGATTAGATGGCTCGGATAGCTCAGTAGTAACATCTTTGACTGTGAATTTTACGCCAAAATCCGAAACCTGTCATCTTATACAGCTGATTGGTTTGTCCATAAATCAATCATTCTTTGTTCTCGTTCTCTTTTCTTTGATAATTTTAACGGTCTGCCACCAGGCATTTCACCTTAGATACTACTTAAATTTGTTGACATCAGTAGAATATACTACAGTAAAGTATATTTTATTCAAATCATTCGTTGATCCTATACTAGTTGTTACTCTTAATAAAACATAAAAATTAATGAAGATATTGATGTTTGTATTGATTGTTGATATGAAACGTTTTTATTTGGTGGGTGAATAATTGAATGATTTACTAAGATGAATTCTGTATGAATACATGATATCGTTTGTATGAAGTAAATCTATAGAACAGGTTCTTTACTCCTTGTTGAGGAGCATCGGCCGACAATCAGCACTCTCCATCCAACCCTGTCCCAAGCAATCCTTTCCAGTTCTTCCCAGTTACTATGCATCCTTTTCATATCTGCTCCGATTCCCAACGTAGTATGTTCTTGTGCATTCCTCTTTTCCGCTTCCCTTCAGGATTCCAAATTAGGGCCTACCTCGTGTTGCAGTTTGTTGATTTCTTTAATGTGTGTCCTATCAATTTCTAACGTCTTTTCCTAAGTCCTTCCTCAGTTAATAGTTGGTTTGTTCCCGGTCAACGTACATTAGGTATCTTGAGTAGACAACTATTTATAAATACTTGTACATTTTTGATGATGGTTGTAGTAGTTGTTATCCAAGTTTCAGCTCCATACAGTAAAAATATCTTATTGAAGATTCTCATTTTGATATTGGCTTCCAAACAGTTGTTTTAAGTTACACATGTCCTTCAACTGTTGGAATGCTGCCTTTGCTTTGCCGATCCTCGTCTATGAGTCTGCATCGGATCCTCCTTTTTCACCAATGATGCTCTCAAAGAGTTACAGCTGGTCCCAAGTCCGGGTGAAGAAACAGGGTTGGGCATGTGGTCGATAATCTTATCCCATAGAAAAAAATCTTGCCAAAAGTACGCCAACCAAATTAAACAAATATTTAACGATTTCGGTATTTATTTCTCATAGTTCGCAAGTGGGGTGAAAATATAATTTGTTTTCAGTCAATATTTTGATTTACAACATAGCGTAATAATCACATCATAGCAACAGTAACATAAGTCATACAGTTGCTCACTATAACCCATTAATTATATTTCAATACTAGTCATCAATCAATCAAACTCCACCTGGAGTCCCTCCGGAGGCTACTGTCGGTCCCAAGCCCAGATAAAGGAGGAGGGTTGAGCATGAGGTTAGCGACCCCATCCCGTAGAAAACTAACTCACTAAAAAAACGCTAACCAGAAAAAAATTTATTCACCAATCAGTAAACTGAAGTATAAACTATGAATTGTAGTATTTTGACTCATAAAAATCCCTAAAGGTTTTTAGTGTGTCTTCGATTTTGAGTTATGGATCTATGCTAATAATAGTGGATTCTGGTTTCCAAAGGATTTTTGGTGAATACCAGTCTATGGTAAAGGA
Source organism: Schistosoma haematobium (assembly GCF_000699445.3). NCBI lineage: Eukaryota > Metazoa > Platyhelminthes > Trematoda > Strigeidida > Schistosomatidae > Schistosoma > Schistosoma haematobium. The sequence goes on along the minus strand of NC_067199.1, from coordinate 873,248 downwards.
TCCTTTCATATTTCGGACGTTTTTATTCTATGAATGTTGAATTCATTGAATATATGTATTGAATTCATCTCTTATCAATATCGTTAACAGCTTTAAATATAAGTAGTTTCGAATCCCGTGGGGCAGGATCGTGGATGAAGACTGAAGAGGAGTTCCATACTAGAGCGAAACAGCCGTCCAGTGTTCTCAGGTTTTTTACATGATAGTCTAGCTTTAATTAACCCATGAATTCAACTATTAAAATTACTATAATACCCATCATATTATATCATTAGTTCATATTGTTTAATCTTATAGCAAGTAAGTATTATTTTTGATGGAGTTTTGTTCTTTGAGCTAGATGGTTTGGTCGTGGAACATTCATCGTTCTTCTGAACGATATCATCAGCACAAATTTTACTTCTATCCGAAGTCTATGCTAATGATGTCGTCCAGAAGAACGATGAAAGTTTCACGACTAAACCATCCAGCTCAAAGAATAAAACTTCATCAAAATCATTCACCTGAGCTACAAATCTTCTCCATCATCTCAAGTAAGTGTTATCAAAATCAGAACTTACTTTAAATCAAGTTGATTAATAGATTTAATGATAGAATCTATTGAATCTATTGTCAAAGTTCTAAGATCCATGTTGATCTCTATTAATAAATAAATAAAAAGGAATGATCCAAAATGAAATGAATTTGAATTCAGATTATATCATGTTACTACTATTCAATAGAACTAATGTATAAAGTGATTAATCCATTGAATCCAATATAGAATTTATCATTCAATATGCAATAATGAAGTGATAGAACAAATGATTATGAATTCTACCATATGCTCATTAGTGACTAACTTCGTGAAGGAATTCTTGGAGTTCTAGTGAGAACCTATGACCAGTAAAGCTAATTCATGTCAGATAGAGACAGTTATATACTTCAGACAATCGAAGATGATCACGAGATTTCGTGGATTGGTTGAAGTTAGACATTAACACCGTCGGTCAACCGTTCGCGCGTGAGACCGATAGATTCTGTGTTTGAATCTCCCGTACGAGATCATAGATGTGCACTGTTGAGGAGTCTTATACTCGAACGAAACAGCTATTCAATGCTTCCAAGCTTTCAATGGTGGTCTAACATCAAACGATTTATGATCTCAATCAAAAACTATGGAATTGTACTATTAGTCGAATGAATGAGTGTCATTTTAATAAGGGTTTATAATCTACTATTATTGGTTATTAAGTAATGTAATTGATCAAACTCTGTTGTTATATGTTTACATTCTGAGTGGATTAGGTTCATTTAAAGTAGTGGAATTCAAATATTGTCCAGTCATTAATTAAATATAATAAAGGTCACTTTAATCTTAATTTTTATAATTTTAAATTCACTTTTAAGAATACTTAGAATGGCCATCAGACAAATCAAGAGCGAGAAAGCAGCGGGACCCAACAACATACCAGCTGAAGCACTGAAATCAGACATCGAAGCGACCACAAGCATGGTTTACCTTCTATTCAAAAAGATTTGGGAGGAGGAACAAGTGCCAATGGACTGGAAAGAAGGACACCTCGTCAAGATTCCAAAGAAAGGAGATCTGAGCAAATGTGAAAACTACAGAGGCATTACACTACTGTCAATACCAGGGAAAGTCTTCAACAGAGTGTTTCTGAACCGGATGAAGGATGCAGTAGACGCCCAACTTCGAGATCAACAAGCTGGATTCCGTAAGGATCGGTCGTGCACAGACCAAATTGCAACACTACGGATCATCGTCGAACAATCAGTTGAGTGGAACTCATCACTATACATCAACTTCATTGATTATGAAAAGGCATTCGACAGTGTAGATAGGAGGACATTATGGAAACTTCTTTGACACTACGGAGTTCCTGAGAAGATTGTCAATATTATCCGGAACTCATATGACCGACTACAGTGCTAGGTCGCGCATGGAGGACAGCTGGCAGACGCATTCCAAGTAAGGACCAGAGTCAGACAAGTCTGTCTAATCTCTCCCTTCCTCTTTCTTCTGATGGTCGACTGGATTATGAAGACCTCGACATCTGATTTCTAATGAATATCGAGTCACGGTTCAAGCTGAATAGAATTTCTATGAGAATTAGTAGTCATGAATTATGAAGCAAAGATAAACTACCAAACGGTTCAATAATGTTATAGGCACTAACATCATGAAATGACGAAAGTTAGATATTGATTAAAAATCAAGAAGTAATGAGCAACTATTTCGTCCTAGTATAAGATTCTTCAGTAGTAAATATTCATGAACTCACTACAGATGATTGAACCCAGGAAATTTGATCTCTATGTCAACACTTAACCTTTATACCATTGAGCTTAAATACAATCAGTTCATGAGATTCCATTTTCCCGTGGGATGAATAACATAACACTCTACACATGATGGGTTCAGTCCTCAGTGCGGTTGTGTATACGCACTACAGAGAAGTATCACACTGGGATGAAGTAGATGACTAGTCTTCCCTGGTCTCCAATCGATGCACAACTGAGGTTGATTCGTCATATCAGTCACATACAATAATATCTATAAACCTTTATATAGATGATGTTATAGTCAAAGTTTGTGACCCCTGCTAACTACGATATAGAAGTCCAGTAGATAACGTAAATAAAAAGCTACCGACAGAAGAAAAAACCGAACAAAACTGTTCTCAAATTGTCATAATATTCTTAGACCAAAGCGAAATGAAATTTTCCAAAAAAGATTTAACTAAATTAAAGAAAACACTTCACAACTAAATACCATAACTATATTACTATTATCATTGGAAATATTAAGAATTATTGAGGAAACTCAAAAGCATATAAGACAGACACAAGCTTTTTAAGCAAAGATGGATAATGATTAGTAGTGGAATCCAGTTTAATGAGCGTTTCGTCCTATTCATGAGTCGTCAGCTGGATTTACCTGCATCTCAGAGTTGATATTCACTCTGGGACTCGAACCCAGAGCCGTTTGATTCAAACACCATCACGTTAACCACTTAGCTACTGAGTGATGATAGCCACTTGCTTGTGCAATGAAGTGAAGTCTAAATTCACTTGGTATTGTTTGAAGCGAACGGTACTGGGTTGGAATCCCAGAGTGAATATCAACTCTGAGATGCAGGTACATCCAACTGACGAGTTCAAATTAGAACGAAATGTGCATACTGGATTCAACTGCTCGCCAAAATCGATCTATGTTTTAAAAACCTGTGACTTAAGACTATATCGAGGGGATCCGACCAGTATGCACATATGTCGATAAGAGACTGATCAATTGCAGTCCTAAATAACAATAGAAAGATACAAGTAAAAACACAACACCAAGTGAATTTATATAAAACAGACCATTGTTCATTGTAATTCAACACAAAACCAAACCAAACTAAACTCAAATCAGCTGGTCAAAAACAAACAGAAGACTTTAAAGAAACTCAGAAATAAAAAGAGCATACACTATTCTAGATGAAAAGTTTTTCATCACAATTATTATATAAATAAATCATTCCGTTGAATCTGACACTATCAAAATCATCTACCTCAGCAAGAAATATTTTGATTATCTTTATGTGAATTCCTAAATTCAGTAACTATACATGTATCTTCAGGAACACTTTGTTCAAAGTATTATGATAAACTCAGGTGATTGAATAATCTTTCTTCTTTCAAGAACAATCAAATAATCAAAAACCAGACAGCCTTCATAGAAATAACAATCAATAAATAGTGGGTTATTTCAAAGTTTAATCGTACACACATTAAAATTCTCAGAGGAGGAAGTAATCAGGAACAGGCGATGGAAGTGAGAAAAGCACCCAAATGCGTCACAAGGCAAGCCTTCACCTAGAATCCTCGAGGCCAAAGGAGGAGAAGAGGAAGACTAAAGAAGACATTTGTTATATCCCCATAAGAATAATGAATGGTAACTGTTGGGATCCATTTATGGACCAATGTTATGCATATATTTTTGTCGTATAATTGTTATGTAACTAAACTGTTAATATTCGTGTTCCGCTCATTATGAGCTTTATTTTGACCTATCAACCATTATTATACGATTTACCATTCTTGAGTTATGGCCTGTCTATTAATTACTATCTCCCTCATTCACAGTCACATTTGGCTAATTGTTGTACAAATATTGTTTCGTATTTTATTGGTACAATATGGTCTTTCTGGTTGATATATAAACCCAGTATGTTTGAAATACACGATTCATATAGCAGAGGCTGAGATTGGTGTTCTGGACTTAACTGGCTGGGCTAGACAGGAGACGAGACCAATAAGTACACTAGACTGCTCATACGGGTTTACGCGTCATTGATCCGATCGATAAGTCATTGCTTTCTAATTGACGGTATCATTACTTATTCATTAACAGGGCACTTAGGCCACAAGTTATAACAATATTACGTCGAGAAATGGAGACATACATGAGAAGAATAAACAAGAATTGGATAAAACTATAAAGGAAGGTCGAGAACAGAGTGCGTTGTAGAATGCTGGTCAGCGGCCTATGCTCCACTGGGTAGTAACAGGCGTAAGTAACTTAGTAACATTAAAGTGTTCATAAATAATCAATAAAGGTTTATATTCATACCATTTTGTTTTAGAAGACTTTCAAACATCCATGGTGATTTATTCCATCGCCTTTTATAAACTACCTAAAATGTACAAACATATAATATTCTTCTGTGCATAAGTTTTACAAACAGATCATAAGTAAGTAGATAAGTTGCATAAAAAATATTAGAATTTATCTTCATTACTAGAAAATCTTTACAAACTGAAGAGTGTAGCATGGCGTCGAGTCGCGGTTGACTGTGATCACCACTACAAGAAGGTTACGTACCAGATATCAGAAAGCAATTGGAGGTTGTAGCGAAGTATATTTGTTGGTGATCTCGTGGTATCTAAAGAATACTGAGATCGTGCCAAAGGAGTACAAGCGGATTCACTGTACAAACGTAAGTTCGTACAAGGTCACAATCAACGGAAGGAAGAATGGATGTCTTTAGTACAGTTAACAAACAAGTACAGTAAAACAATCACTGGTACAATTGGTTACAATAATAATTGTTTCCATCAAACCAATCGCGTTCTCTTGATAAAAGTAGGTCACTACAAGAGTATTATGGAATTCGGATCAGTTGACTAAAACCTCTGATTGTTAATGTTTATCAAAGAGGTAGATTCTAAAAAAAACAGTTGTAATAAATCATTCAGTGCTCAAGTTAAAGTTGTCATCCATAACCAATTAAATACAAAACACGCCTCTTTTGAGATTGATTTTTATAGGCGAATTAGTTTTTGAATGTTTGTCAAATTCTATAAAACATAAGATATGATATGAAATGTTTTATGTAGCCCCCGAAAATGCCCTGGTACGGTCGAGATTGGGGAGAGTCAGCTCTTCCTATCGAAATGCTCTCATATGGCCACGCGTATACAGCCATTGCTAGGGAAGTCCTACTCGCTGAGTTTTTGCGCTACGAGTGTTGTTTATGAAATTGAGAGAACGAGAAGCGAATATACGATGCTTTAACCGGGTTTTTAGGTATGGAGGATTCACCTAGAGGAGTTCGAAAACCCTGATTCCAAACTAATGGTGCATATGAGCTCCAGAATCCTGAGGGAACAAATGGTGTATGAACCAATTATTGATCACTATCTACTATGGGACTGCATCTACTGACGTCGCTCCATTACCTTGGGGATTAGACCGTTAGGTCGAAGACTCTTGGTGTGGCCCCCTATGAAAACCACCTGTTTCGGTTTGAGTATCCGAGCCTATTACCTTTTACTTGGAATGGATTACTTACTTGTTTTTCCATTGGATACTGTTTTAATTCTTCGATCCATTCTTGTTCATTTTTATCAAAATGATAAATTGATATACTTTACGATAGATTTTATTATATTTTCCAATTTGTTGATAAATAGATAAAATGAAAAATAAAATAGAACAATGAGATGGGGGTTATACAACTAAAATAAAAGAAAGTAAACTCCAATAGTTGAGATCATCAGTGAATTAAATCTAGACCAATAAGGAAAACTCGGAAGCACTGAGCAAACGTTCCACCTTATTGTGGGACTCTCACGTGGCAATCCACATCCACAATCCTGCCTAGCGATATCCGAACAATGACAGGTCTAAGGTCAATAAGAACTAATCAACATCAAGGTTTACAGGACAAGCTATGAGCCATATATAGAGAAATTTGAACACTTCACTTCTATCTGAAGTTCTCATTATCAAACTGATGCCTATTTAAGAACTATTGAAAAATAAAAAATATGTGGCGAGACTAGAACATATGGATGAATCAATCAGATTGAAGATTACAGGTCTCGGATTTTGGCGCGAAATTTACTCATCCATTTGGTTTAATAGAGTTTTGGCATGATAGTTGATGTCAATTCATGATGAAAAACCATAAATGCAATTCTCAACTCTAACCATCAGCTGTAAATCATAATTCGGATTCCTTACACTGATTTATAACATTTATTTGGTCCTAGTTATTAGGTTTACACTGTCAAGGTCAGTCTAGCATCGCTCGAAGGTCGTCCGTAAATTATAGTCTCAACAAAACAGTCTATTTCTTCTTGATTTTCTACTCTTTACCAGAGTGAACCTATGATCATACATCACATGGAAAATGAGACCATTATATCTTATAGTGTGCACGATACTTTTATGTCAGTTATCCAGAATTCAATGGTCCCAATCACGACGTTTAGTCGATTCTCGAGAACCCCTATCCCGTTTCTCAGATGGTTAAACATGGTTAATTCATTATCTTGTATATTCTAACGAAGGATCACAATGCAAACAGTTTTGAGAGGTTTGTTTTTAAAGTTTATAAGCTGTAATGGCTGGTCCTATGTCGAGCCCACATAACTTATTCTAGGTTCTGAACAAACCAATTTATGCATTGTTCTCAAGCTACATCTTGACCTTGTCAATTATTTGTTTATCAAACTTGACTGTTTTTATGTAGGCGTATGTATGTTCATTTCTGATCGTACTCATCGCATATCTGTAGCTTATAGTTATCTAGCTATATATGTTGATTAACGCTTGATTAAATGGAGCTGGGCTGACACGCCTCTACTGCGCATCATTTCACTTCACTCTCTTCTATTCGCTTCATCCCTCTCATTTCCTATCCAAACCAGTGGGTGTACAAAATATAGGTATTCAAAAATCTATTCCCGTGTTTGACTTATTTAATTCCGTCATTCACCAATGTGGATTAAGTCGATGATTATATACGCGAATAGTTAGGATGTCTAGTTCAACATTAATTAATTGATAGCAATCAGAAACGACCCAAATGAAGTCAGTTATAAGGTCACTAAACAGTTACTGATAACTCCACCTGGAGCCCCTCTGGAGCTACTGCCGGTCCCAAGCCCGGATAAAGGAGAAGAATTGGGCGTGGGGTTAACAACAATTTTAACTAGATACAAACTAACAAAAAACCCCTAAATACTTCATTCCGGAATCGAATGTATTTCAGTAGAAGATTGAAAAGGAAAGAACGGGAATGGAACACAATTGGTATCAAAATGCAAGAGCAATGAAATCTGAGACGATGAATTGATGTTTGCAACAGAAACAGTCAAGTTTAAGACAATGGATTGATATTTTGCAAATGAAGTATTCACTATATGTTTCTTAGATTTTAGTGAGTTATTCTGTAATTTTGTGTTCGAATACATTCGATTATCTCCCACTTGTGTTCTTGTTTACTACAACAGTACTAGTTGATATTGTATCAGTCCTCATGTAAAGAATATCAGTGCTTAAATGATTTGTGTAATGAGTTCATGATAAGATACTACTAATAAGTAAGAATGGTGAAAAGCATCTGTTTAACCATACTATAAACGAATTTCAGGGAACTTTGGGTAAATCTTTAGGATTTTCTCCCAATGTTGTAAGAAATATGGTAGTTTTTTTCTTAAACATTCTGGAGATTTTGTGCCATCTCAAAATAGGGAGGTTGGAAAACTATTTTTTCATAACTTATCAATTATTAAATTCACTTGATGTTGTTTACTTGAATCTTTCTATTGTTATTTAAGACTGCAATTGATCAGTCTCATATCTATCTTTGCTTATCAAGCTTGTGAATGAAAGCAACATCGAGACAGTCTGCACATGATGCACATATGCCAATATGAGATTGATCAAATGCAGTTCTAAATAATAATGGGAAGGGACAAGTAAAACAACATCCAGTGAATTTAAAACTTCACCCCATTGCACAAGCAGGTGGCCATCCGGATTCAGTAGCTAAGTGGATAATGCAATGGCGCTTTGAATCGAACGGTTCTGGGTTCGAGTCCCAGAGTGAATACCAACTGTGATATACAGGTACATCCAACTGATGAGTCCCAAATAGGACGGAACGCGTGTAAAACTGGATTCCACTACTAACCACTACTCATTTTCGCTTATCAATCATTAGATTTTCGAACAAAATTTCTAAAAAAATTCATAAGAAGTAGCTGCTATGACAAAAAAATCATCTGAGTCTACATTAATGTTTTAACAACATTTTCCATGAATTTTTTTCAACATTCATTTTTCATCTTAATAGATTTTGATCGATAATTTATGGCTTTTCACTAAAACTCCAGGAAATACATCTTGAATTCAGTCACTAGTGAGCAGATGATTATTATCAGAAGGGGTTTGGTGCATTGGATTGAAGTTGGTTGAAGTTAGACATTAAAACCGTTGGATGTCGGCCGGCCGACTCAGTGTTCTTATGGTTAAGCGCTCGCTCGTATCCAAGACTGATGGGTCCTGAGTTCGAATGTCGCGGGGAGCAAAATCGTAGATGCACACTACTGTGGAGTTCCATACTAGGATGGAACGGTTGTCCAGTGCTTCCAAGTTTTCCATGTTGGTCTAGCTTCAAGTGACTCATGATTTCAATCATTGAAATAACTAAACTCTCCACAAAACCCCTTCTGACAATAATTTATGAAATGAATTCAAACAACAACAAAAAAGGAACTCATCATTCAGTTATATAATAGATCATAACAAGACTATTACATAATGAAAATATAAATGTAATCTCACCAATTATAGTTGATTAATTTCTTTAAACTATCAGCAACATTTTCATATAAATTTCTATGATTCATAATACAACTAAGTCTTAATGTTTCTTTATGTAGAATCTATAAAAAGGTAATAAAAATGAATTTAATTCTATTTTTGTATATAGATAATAGAACAGTAAATGTATGACGTTACATTCCCTTTTTAAGTGAGGAGTTTTGTAGACAACCCAAGAATATCTCATAATATGAGAACAAGGCAAATGCTAGATTTTCTGAGTCATTCTTGGTAGCAAAAACCCCAAATACCCTGGTATGACCGAGAATGAGGACAGTCAGCTCCCACCTCTCTAAATACTCGCACATAGAAACGTGTATACAACCACTGTCAGGGAAGTCCTACTCACTGCTTTTTCGCAGCGGGGGTGGTTTTTACGGAATTGAGAGGACGAAAAGTGAATGTCCGGCACTTTGACCGGGTTGGTGGACACGGAATGTTCATCTTAGGGAGTTGGAAAGCTTTGATTCCAAAACAATGGTTTCAATAGACTTCAGTATCCTGAAGCAATAAATGGTGTATGGACAAATCGTTGATCACCGGCTACCGTGGGAGTGCATCTGCTGATGTTGCTCTACTGCCTTGTAGATGAGACCTTTAGGTCAAAGGCTCCGGGTGTGGTCCCCTAACGACACCAACTGCTTCAGTTTGGATACCCGGTTAGTATCCCAGCCCTCACACAAATCGAATGATTTATGTGGCGCATATATGGTTAGTGCCTCTTTGTACCAATCTTTATGTGTCTAAATAAATAAATATATAAATGCAAATGGTCATTGATATTCAGATTTATCAAACTACATTTAATCATTAAAACAATGTTTTTAGCCAGAAAAACTTAAAGTCTTACGATTAAGTACTATGTGCTTTATTAATTGTACAAAGTCATTGTGTGATGTGTGCTATTGATATCGACAGATATAAGTAGTATGTATCATCAATGAAAAATGAAATGCCTGGAGGCAGAAGGTTAACAAGATCCAAGATAAGAGAACGAGAACAATGAACAAATGATATGAAAAAGAGTGAACAATCGAGTCTGAGACGATTGATTGACATTTTGCAAATGATGTATTTATTGTATGGTTCTTAGAATTTACTCTACGCAAAATACTTCAGATCCGTTTACCCAGACACTATCAGCAACAACCTACTACTATGGGAGAGAACAAATTAGATTCCAGTGGAGAAAGAAACCAAGAAGAAGTGCTGGAAGCGGATAGGACACATATTGGGGAAAGCAACCAACTGAGTCACAAGGAAAGTCTTCACCTAGAATCCTCAACGCCAAAGGAGGAGAAGAGGATGACCAAAAAACATATTACTTCGAGAAATGGAGATAGACATGAGAAGAATGAACGAAAATTGGATAGAAGTGGAAAGGAAGGTCGAGGACAGAGTGGATTTGCGAATCCTGATCGGTGGCTTATGATCCATTGGGAGTAAGCAAGTCTTAGAATTTACTAGGACGTTCTGTAATTCTATGTTGGAATACATTAGGTTGTCCCCCCACTGGTGTTCTCGTTCACTATTATGGTAATCTTACCAGTCATAGTGAATTCAGTTTATAATATAAACTTCATATGAAAACTTTGTTTATTCTTTATAAAAGAATAATACAAATTTTATTAATATAAATTTTAATCAGAATATGTTAATGAGCAAATTCACTTGGTGTTGTTTATTAATCACTTGCAGTCCTAAACATCAATTCAAATAAACAATACCAAATGAGTTAAAAACTTCACCGCATTACACAAACAAGCGACTATCAGGATTCAGTAACTAAGTGGATAATACGATAGCGTTTTGAAGCGAACGGTACTGAGTCCAAGTTTTGGAGTGAACATCAACTCTGGTATGTAGGTACATTCAACTGATGAGTCTCAAATAGGACGAAACATGCATCAAACTGGATTACACTGTTAGCCACTATTCATCTTTGCTTATGTTAATGAGTAGTTTAATTTAATTTTCATTTAATGAATCATGGTAAAATGATATCTTTAATGGTTAAATTCATGAGTTTGTTTAAGCTAGATCACGATAGAAAACCTTGAAGCCCTGAACAGCTGTTTCGCTTTAGTATGGGACTCCATGATCTCGCACCCGGTATTCGAACTTAAAAATTTCAGTTTCGTAGGTAAACGTTTAACCTTTAGACCAACTAAGCCGACATCCAATAGTGGCAATGTCCAACTTCAATCAATCGACAATATTCTGTGACCGATCTAACTGAATTGTTCATTCATAAATATTTATCATATATTTTGTAGAATTAGCTTTAATGTAACATAATTCCAACCATTTAATATCAAAACATAATGGATATTCTGTTAAATGAATTTGACTAGTGACTAAATTGAAACATGATCAATAAAATGTGATTAATACAAGGTTAGTAGATGTTTGAATAGTTTAGTGTTAGAAGCCGAGAATGTGAACAGTGTAATTGAAGTTCAAATCTTATAGGATGTAGAATTTCCCTTAATATTGAACATACATTCAACTGACAAATATCAACTGACCAACTTTCATGAGACTAACATCCATCCAACGTACTATATGTAGATATATAATTTATTTTATTTATTTATTTTAACATATAGATATTGGTAAAAGGAGGCACTAAATACATATACGCCACACAAATCTCATTTGATATATGTGAGGGCTGTGATACTGCCCGGGTGCCCAAACCGAAGCACGTGGTTTTCTTAGAGGGCCATACCCCGAGCCTTCGACCTGAAGGTCTGATCCATAAGGCAGTGGAGCATCGTAAGGAGATGCAGTCCCATGGAAGCCGATGACCAACAATTGGTTCATACGTCATTTGTTCCCTCAGGATACTGGAGCCCATGAGCATCATTGGTTTGGAATCCGGTTAAAGCGCTGGACATTCGCTTTTCGTCCTCTCATTTTCGTAAACAACACCCCTGGTGAGAGAAGGCAGTGAGTAGGACTTTGCTGACATAGGCTATATACGCATGGCCATGTGAGAGCATTTCAAGAGGGCGAGCGGACTCTCCCCACTCTCAGCCGTACCAGGGCATTCGGGGGCAGATATATAATTGGTGTAAACAAACTTTAAATGATAATGAAATGTTACACTTACATCACCAAACAATTTTAGATCATAAAAATATTGAAGTTTGTACGTAATCAATAATTTTTCTTTGTATCTATCTATTAAATCAATAATTTCAGTATGAATTTTCTGAGAACTACAAAAAAAAGAAGTCAATCAATAACTGACTGTTAGAGATGAGTTAAACAACATGAACACCCTAATTAGATCAATAGTACGTGTAAAAAAACCCGGCGAGACTATAATTTATGAACGAGTCAATCAGAAGCATTTGAAGGATTTCAAGATCACAGTGCCTATTTCAGTACTTGATACTCATGTACAATTGGTTCATAGTGGATTTTTAGAGAAAAAGTAATCACTGAGCGGTTACAACAATTGAGACTATGAAAAAGTTCGTAAATATTTGTGATTGTAGTAATCAAATGACTTGTGGACGTTGTGCAAACTACTGTGATAATGTTGTCTTTCGATGTAATATGTGGTAGAGGAAGAACTCTGCTACAATAGGATCATTTTCGCTCGATGCAAACTGAGACTAAGGCAAATTATGACATGTGTTATGAGCTGGATAATAAAAGCACATGTAACACTAGCTGCAACCGAGTACTATAATATTGACGGATGATTTGAGTTTGTACAAGTGTCTAAATAAACTTGATTATGTGCATCATGTCGTTATCCACAAGTGGCATTTTGTGGGCCCAACAATCGGAGTGCACACAAATAATATTGAAGCTATGTGCTCAAGACTGAAAGAATTTTCGCGACCTTATCATAGCTCCAGAAGCCGACTATTATGAAGCCATATGGATGATTTTCTCTACCATATGCATTACGATTTTAGACCCTCTGAACCGCTTGCTAACCTTGATAAGTTTTTGAACCATGTAAAAGAAGTGTATCCATTTTGCATAATATATTGTTTTACTCTATACTAACTGTCCAATGATTGACTGATACTTCTCAAGATCATATGAGATTCGTCCAAAAGCAGTCATTCATATAGTTTCGGTGTATTTATTTAAGACGTTGAATCGTAGTCAACACAGTAGGTACATGAACTAATTATCATCTTTTTTTTTAAGTGTTGAAGTACACAACTCTTGAATTTCTCAAAAAGAAACTGAGTTTGTCTTGTTTCACTATAACCGTTATGATTTATACGTTAGTACTAAAAAAACGTACTAAAAGAAGACTCACAACGCTGACGAGTGTTGGGGAATGGTTAGAAGAAAGTTAGACGCGGACAAACCAAGATGTGACGTCACTCTATAAAGTCACTATTTTCTGATCTGAGCCATGTTAGTAGGTGTAGACTACTTGGTCGGTATCCACGTGACTATCGTCACCAATGATCGGAGACTCTAAGTGATATGGTTCTCAAACTGATCATAATGGTGTAAGTGTATACATTCCTGTAAGATACAGATTATGATCTCAATCAAAAACTGAATCATCTCCACAACCCCTAATACTGTTAGTTAAATTCATCAAATTCACTTTACTCCTTATATCTGAATGTATCAATCGTAACTATTTGGTGATTATATCATAGGGAATAGAAACCATTTAAAGCAGATAGATCACTTGAATACTTACCCAATAATTAGGTCATTTTCATTATTTGAATAATGTGTAGAACATATAGACCATAAACAAAGTATAATAGAAACATTTACAATAGGATTATTATCATTATTATCTATAGTTGTTATATTGGATAGAATGATATTCTGTTTAAGAAATGAGCCAAGATGATAGAAGATGAATTTCTTTTGATTAGATTGAAATAATAATTCGAATGGTTTATCATTGAATAGTCTTTGAATAATATCAATTATATCGATCTAAAAAAATGTAATGAGAAGGATAGAAATACAATAATACAATATGTACTACTACTGTAGTCAAGAAGAACACCAGGAGGGGGACAATCGAATGTACTTACTCAACTGAACATCACAGAACTTGTTGATAAAATCTAACAATCATATAGTGAATGCTTAATTTGCAAAATGTCCATCAATTGTCTCGAAATGACTCAGACTTCATTGTTCTTGCATTTTCATACAAAGTGCATCCTGTTTCTATTCTTTACGGTTCGATCCTCTTGTCTCTTTGCAGCCAGACCTTCTGTTCACGACTAACATCATATAGTACTTAGGTCAATATCAGTAGCACACACCACACTACTACTACTACTACTACTACTACTACTACTACTACTACTACTACTACTACTACTACTACTACTACTACTACTACTACTACTACTACTACTACTACTACTACTACTACTACTACTACTACTACTACTACTACTACTACTACTACTGCTGCTGCTGCTGCTGCTGCTGCTGCTGCTGCTGCTGCTGCTGCTGCTGCTGCTGCTGCTGCTGCTGCTGCTGCTGCTGCTGCTGCTGCTGCTGCTGCTGCTGCTGCTGCTGCTGCTGCTGCTGCTGCTGCTGCTGCTGCTGCTGCTGCTGCTGCTGCTGCTGCTGCTGCTGCTGCTGCTGCTGCTGCTGCTGCTGCTGCTGCTGCTGCTGCTGCTGCTGCTGCTGCTGCTGCTGCTGCTGCTGCTGCTGCTGCTGCTGCTGCTGCTGCTGCTGCTGCTGCTGCTGCTGCTGCTGCTGCTGCTGCTGCTGCTGCTGCTGCTGCTGCTGCTGCTGCTGCTGCTGCTGCTGCTGCTGCTGCTGCTGCTGCTGCTGCTGCTGCTGCTGCTGCTGCTGCTGCTGCTGCTGCTGCTGCTGCTGCTGCTGCTGCTGCTGCTGCTGCTGCTGCTGCTGCTGCTGCTGCTGCTGCTGCTGCTGCTGCTGCTGCTGCTGCTGCTGCTGCTGCTGCTGCTGCTGCTGCTGCTGCTGCTGCTGCTGCTGCTGCTGCTGCTGCTGCTGCTGCTGCTGCTGCTGCTGCTGCTGCTGCTGCTGCTGCTGCTGCTGCTGCTGCTGCTGCTGCTGCTGCTGCTGCTGCTGCTGCTGCTGCTGCTGCTGCTGCTGCTGCTGCTGCTGCTGCTGCTGCTGCTGCTGCTGCTGCTGCTGCTGCTGCTGCTGCTGCTGCTGCTGCTGCTGCTGCTGCTGCTGCTGCTGCTGCTGCTGCTGCTGCTGCTGCTGCTGCTGCTGCTGCTGCTGCTGCTGCTGCTGCTGCTGCTGCTGCTGCTGCTGCTGCTGCTGCTGCTGCTGCTGCTGCTGCTGCTGCTGCTGCTGCTGCTGCTGCTGCTGCTGCTGCTGCTGCTGCTGCTACTACTACTACTACTACTACTACTACTACTACTACTACTACTACTACTACTACTACTACTACTACTACTACTACTACTACTACTACTACTACTACTACTACTACTACTACTACTGTATGTATTGTTTACTATTCTATACAATGAGAAGAATACGAATTTTAATATATAATCAGATTATGACTAGAAATATGTAAGAACAATCTATGGGTGAACTTGAAGAAGTTCTAAGGAGCTTAGAAAATGTTGAAGATATTCCATTCAATCATTTTTTTGGAAGAATATTCCAGAATCCCTACATAGAGCTTCCCTATTGAATAAATGTTAATAACAAGCTGTATACAGATTGGAGGATTATAGTGATGATTCCCTTTTTACTAAAAACTATAAATACTTGACAGTTTTGTACTATAATTGACATTATCTGGAATAATATTCCTTTCACTTGTCTTATATTTTATCATTTGAGACTTGGGAGTGTTCTAGAGTTCGAGTTCTGAAGTTATACGCAGTACATTAAGAATCTAAGCTCTAGATATAACAGAAATTAAGTAAATCTTTATGAGCTCATCAACCTAAGGGTAATAAAATGTTTACAAAAGACTGAGTTTTAAACGGATTCCTGTTTAGTATTAAAGTATTGTCATACTACACTATGAGATATTTAGAGGTACACGTTAGTGGTGCCATAGTCTCTCTCCGATTTGATCCTATAGTCTAAAACGGACTTGTATATCAACTGAGCTGGCTTCGGCGAGTTTGTTCGTTGAAAGTATGGAATGGGGAAGTATGTGTTGGGTTCTTCGTCGTCGACGGGCTCATCACCTTTGTGATCCTACACACTTGATTCCAATTAGATCAAACGAATGTTTGCTATCTAAATATACATGTCGTCAATTCTCTTATATAATCATTGACTTAAATCGTATTAGTAAATGACAGAATTAAATAGGTTAAATATGAGAATGAAGTTTTAACTCCATATATATTTCATACAATCGTTGATCGGAAAACGAAGCATGACAAAATGATACTCAATTGAAGATGGCGAATGAGCCGACTCAATTTAATCTGAATGAGTTTTGTGGAGATTTTTAGAAATTTCACAGGGTGAAATCATGAGTCAATGGAAGCTAGACAACCATGGAAAACCTGGAAGCACTGGACGGCCGTTTCGTCAAGGAAGTATGGGACTCCAGGTCTGTTGTGAGATATCAGCTCACTGAAGACTATGTTGTACGGTGGCGCAACTTCGTGGATTGGTTGAAGTTAGACATTAACACCGTTGGATGCCGGCTCAGCGTTCTAATGGTTAAGTGCTCGCGCACGAAACCAGTTGGTCCTGGGTTCGGATCTCGCGGGGAGCGGGATCGTGGATTCACACTGCTGAGGGCCCCCATACTAGGACGAAACGGCCATCCAGTGCTTCCAGGTTTTCCATAGTGGTCTAGCTTCAATCTAATCTATCTATGGTCAAACCAAAGAAAAAAATAATAAATTGTAGACACATAATGAATAAGGTAAGCAATGGACAGTCAAGATTGATAAGCGAATAATTAATAAGGTCAAAATGTGATTCAAGAAGAATCAATAAATTGACTTATTCAAACGTTATAATAAACTATATGAACATAATACATAGCAACTAATGTTTATTTGTTATTTTTCTTCATCATTCTCTTTATGAAAATTTGCTTAGTAACTATTTGAATTGTATTATTGAAGTTAAAT
Source organism: Schistosoma haematobium (assembly GCF_000699445.3). Lineage (NCBI taxonomy): Eukaryota > Metazoa > Platyhelminthes > Trematoda > Strigeidida > Schistosomatidae > Schistosoma > Schistosoma haematobium. The sequence goes on along the minus strand of NC_067199.1, from coordinate 856,031 downwards.
AAAACACTTTAATCAATTTATTGATCTACTTTATCAATATTGCTTTCTTTTTCCAGTTTTTTTTTCGAAATACATAATCGCATTTCCGTTTTGATTGCTTGGTATTGACAAAATTACTTTTCATAATCAATATTCATAAGAGGATCATTGAACAAAGTGTAAAATTTGAATATAAATATCCTCAGAAGGGGTTTTGTGGAGATTGTAGTAATTTCAACAGTTGAGATCATGAGTCAATTGAAGCGAGGTGGGGTCGTGGATGCACACTGATAAGGAGTCCCATAATAGGACGAAACAGCCGTTCAGTGCTTCTAGGTTTTCCATGGTGGTCTAGCTTCAACTGACTTATGATTTCAACTGTTGGAATTATAAATATCCTATTGTAATTGATAGTTTCTAAGCCATTCGAAACCATGAACTTACATGGGACTGAATTAATCATCCTGAGATTATTTTGCAACAATTTGAATGACTCTCTCTGTCTCCCTTATTGTACGAATATTTCAGATATTTAAATTAATGGTTGCTCTGCTTGTCAGAAGGAATATCAGCCATGTGACTTCCGAAGGAAATCAGCTTTCATCATGAGGCATCATAACTGTTCTAAATGAAGACCTTCTAACTCACAAAGTAGAATTTAAATGGTTTTTTTGTTGTTGGTGAGTTAGTTTTCTACGGGATGGAGTCGTTAACCCTACGCCCTACCCTCCTCCTTTATCCAGGCTTGAGACAGGCAGCAGCTCCAAGGAGGACTTTCTGTTCCTTATATTGAAATATTCTTCTAGTGTTGCTATGTTGTTCTCTCTTGTTTTATAATTAATATTACAGTTTATTCTTAATATCAATTTATACATTCTATTTGTTATAATCAGTATTAGCATAGGTTTACAGAAACCGTTGAGTTTTTAGTGTACATCAGATGTGAATATTGATTAAACAACTAGTGAAAACCAAGAGTTAGGGTAAAGCTATTTCATCAGAGTTTGAAATCAGTTAGCAGTGTATATCCACGACTATGCCATGAATTTAACTCACGATATTCAGACAACTTAACGAGATATATTAAACTTCAAAGAATTGTATTCGAAACCGGTATTCACTTTCATAAATTCAGTTCATTGAACTTATCATATCAATCGATCACTGATATTATTCAATCAATATCCACTTGGTAAATATTCATTAATGACAAACATGGATAGTTAATACTGGAAGTAATTCTCCTTGATCTAAAAATAATAAAGGATTACTAAATTGTCATTGAATCATTCAATAGATTTGATGCCACTTCGAAGGGATTCAACAAACATGATATGCATGGAAATTTCAGTCATGATGATGATGAATCTATAATTAGGAAGATCCTACCTATCTTACTTACTTACGCTTGTTACTCCCAATGGAGTATAGGCCGTCTAACAGCATTTTTTAACACACTCTGTCTTCGGACTTCCTTTCTATTTTTATCCATTTCTTCTTCAATCTTCTCATGTCCGTCTCCATTTCTCGGTGTAATGTGTTCATCGGTCTTCCTCTTCTCCTTCTTAGACCTTGAGGATTCTATGTGAAGGTTTGCCTTGTAATGACGCAGTTGGTTACTTTCCCCAATATGTGTTCTATCCACTTCCAGCAATTCTTCCTGGTTTCCTCCTCCACCGGAATCTGATTTGTTCTCTCCCATAGTAGTAGGTTGTTTCTGATAGTGTCTGGGTAAACGGCTCCGAAGTGTTTTGCCTAGCCAATTGTTAATGAACACTCCTATCCTCTGGATGATGGCTTTCGTAGTTCTCCAGGTTTCCGGTCCATGCAGTAGAACAGTCTTGAAATTTTTATTGAAAATTCTGACCTTGGTGTTTGTGAAGATTCTACTTATTATGATGTAAGATTACTACATGGTAACATGTCAGCCGCTTCACTCGGTAATTTCACTTACATGCTTGATGGTGAAATACCTTCTTGTGGAACTTTAGTAAGAAATTCTCATATCTAGAGAAGACAGATTTAATCATGAGCAGAACCAGAATATATTCTATGAAACTCTTATTGATGAAGCATATAAATGGAGTATACTATATACATTTGAGATGGTGGAGAAGTTTTGTAGCTCAGGTGGATAATTTCGATGGAGTTTTGTTCTCCGAGCTCGATAGTTTAGTCGTGGAGCTTTCAGTGTTCTTCTGAACGACATCATCAGGACAGACTTCGGCTAGAAGTAAAGTTTGTGCTGAGGATATCGTTCAGAAGAACGATGAATGTTCCACGACCAAACCATCCAGCTCAGAGAACTATAAACATTTGTTAAACAGTATAAATGAAATAAAACATGAATGAATATAATAGTATGAATGTTTGTTAAACGTACTAACCTGTTCAATTTCTTGTATGGTTGAATCATTGAATAAATGTGAATTATTTTCGAGTAGAGGTTTTTCAACCTAAGCACAATTAAAATAAGTGACATTAAAATGTAGGCTTATATTGTTCACCTACTCATGAGTAGTCTAAATAGTTTAAGTATTATTATCAGAGAGGGATTTTGTGGATATTATAGTAATTTAATAGTTGAATTCATGAGTCAATTGAAGCTAGACCACTATGGAAATCCTGGAAGCACTGAATGGCCATTTCATCCTATTGTGGGACTCCTCAGCAGTGCGCATACACGTCTATTATTTCTTCTCTTCTGTATGGAGCTGAAACATGAAGAACTAATTCAACCGTCATCAAGAAAGTAGAAGTATTTATAAATAGTTGTCTACGCAAGATACTGAATGTCCGTTGGTCGGATACCATTAGCAATAACTTACTATGGGAGAGAACAAACTAGCTTCCAACTGAAGAAGAAATGAGGAAGAGACGTTCGAAGTGGATAGGACCATACATTATGAAAATCATCAAACTGCATCACGAGGCAAGTCCTAACTTAGAATGAGTGATATTCTTCAATCGAGTTCCTTCAACAATGGTTTAGGACAGTTATGTCTGTTTGAGTTCACCAATGAGTCGATTGTGGAGGTCTCCATATCAGACGATGTTTTTCTTTGTGTTCAAAGTTAATGTTTGCCAGAATTAGACAATTACTTGAGCATAGTTTCAACAGACGGTCGCCAATATCTGTTCGCTAGGCCACAACACCGTAAGATCCGCCTAAATGGTTTATTGTACCTACTCGAGCATTAAAATCACCTGTCACTATCACTACATCAGAGCGTTTGGCTTTTTGTAAGAGGTTGGATAGCTTCCCATAAAATTCACCATTAACTTGGTCAGAGCTGCAACCAGTAGTAGCGTAGACAGAGACAAGAAAAGGCCACGGCTTGTATCGCTATGTTTTCGAGTTGTTACTGTCCCGTCTAGTTGAACAGCGCACAAGTGGCTGTCTATTAGAGAGCCTGTTCTGCTCTAGAACTTATTGCTATACCTACACCAGCGAGGCCACAGGAAGTAGAAGTGGGTTCTCTAGATATTCGAATTGTAAATCGTGCCGGTTCTTTATATTGACAAGACGAGCTCAAATGAATGACTGTACTTGGATTTCCCGACCGTTGTTGCTACTTTGACGTGATGGACGGGCTTGCCTATCGTAATGAACTAATCGAGTTATACTGGCTGGAACAACCGTTCCTCAATGTCCTACCATGTCAGACAGGTCGGTTGTACAGCGGTAAGACTAAAAGCAGCAAACCCAAGGTGCGAAGGCGAAGTCGTACTACTGACTGTATAGAGGTGTGACAGTATTAAGGTGTTTCCTTCAGACAACCGGCATGACAGAGATGTTGCATTTCCACAAGGAGGGGTAGGGTTAGAAAATGTCGATCCTAAAAATGCACACCTCACCTTATCCCACGGATATCCGTCTCCGATGGTAAGGTCTCAACAAGTACGGAGCTAACACAAAAATTACCCATAAAAATGTAGTGTGTGACCGACCTCAAGCAGTTGTCCCTTGTTTAGTGCGGTCACGCTCCCAGGTCACTAAGACCACTTCTAATCCGATTTTCTTTTCAGGTACCTCCAGAAGAACCCTTCTACGGTGTGGGCAACCGAGAAGTGATAACTACCCTCATACCTCTAACAGCACTCAAGACCACTGTATTCATAATCAACCTCCCTCTTTAATTCCTGTTATTCCTCCTACATCGACTTCAAACTCTAAACTTCTTATTTCGGCTTCCCCCTCAAGTGTCACCATAGCCAACGGTTCTAGACTGACTTGGATTGTATAAGCGCCTTTCAGTGACGCAGCATACATTGATAGTGATAAATTCTAAAGTCCTAGCTAAATAAGCTAAATAAGACATGAGAAAAATGAACAAAAATTGAATAGAAGTGGAAAGGAAGGTCGAGGATAGAGTGTGTTGGAGATTGATGGTCGGTGGCCTATGATCCGTTGGGAGTAACAGACTTAAGTAAGGGAGAAAATTATTAAGAGGTAAGGGAGAGACTTAATTGTCAACAAAATGATCTCCAATGGCAACATAGGATGGTTGCACAGTATCATTTTTTTTATACATTTATATATAACTCTGTTCTATGAATCAGTGAACCGATTAAAGTTGCAGATTAGCTTTGGAGGTTGATTATAGTTAATTGTATTACAATTCAGTAATCATTAAATATATGTAAAGTCATTTTAATAGTTGAGATCAAGAGTCAGTTGAAGCTAGGCCACCATAAAAACCTGATAACACTGGATGACCGTTTCGTCCTACAATGTGACTCCTCAACCCTGCTCATCCTGCTATAATATCCACAAAAACTCCCCTTCTAATATACGTAGAATCATTGAAATAACAGGTAATGATTAAGGCATGTATTTATAAGTAAAGATTTATTATAGAATAAGAGTAGAAATTATTAATGAAATGGTAGGAAGCCATCATTATTCAAAAGAATTAAAATCATGAGGATATAAAATTATATTAAGTAGTATATATATATATATATATATATATATATATATATATATATATATATATATATATATATATATATATATATATCACTACTTATTCATTGAAGTAATGTTTTATGGGAAAAACCTACTTAAAATAATTAAGGGTTTTATTACATAATATTTATTTGTTTATTTATTTATTTGAACACATATATATTGGTACACGATGGCGCCAAATATAGATGCGTCACACAAAACAATGAGAATTTAAACAGAAGGTAAAGGAAAAAAAGGGTAAGGAGGGTAAAAAAAAGAACAATAAGGAAGAGATTGGTGTAAGGTACTGTAATAATAATGGTGATAATAATGAGGGAACTGAAAGGTACAATCGGAAGAAATCCTTCACTTAAAGAAGATACAACCACTTTTTTTAATGAAGAAAGTAAAAGAAGGTTACAGCAGGATCGCCACTGGCTTCTATTCTGAGCCATATCTGATAATGTCTCTAGCCACTGTGTAGCACCATCTCTCGGACCCCAACCAGGGAGTCGTGAAGGACCAACACAGGCCACCCCTTAGCAGCTTTCTTTCATACCACGACATCATGTCATACACTGACCACCTCTCCGCTTTTTCCGACCAGTCCCAGAGTCGGCAAATAATGCACGACGTGGAATTCTGCATACTCAAGGTAGAGAAGTCTTTCTCCAGGCAACAGATCCACATCACCATTACTTACATCCATCAGAGCTGTTTCCAGAATGTCATCGATGGCAAAGTTGAAGAGGAATGGTGAGATTGGGCAACCCTGTCTAACCCCACTGCTCGAATGGAACAATGGAGAGAGGTGGTTGTATGCCCTCACTCTGCCTGAGGTGTTTTTATATAGGGCTTTTAGGATGTTAATGAACTTCTCAGGCACACCCTTCTTCAATAGACAATCCCAGAGAACAGTCCTGTCCAACGAATCGAAGGCAGCCCTGATGTCAAGAAACATTACGATTGTTGGCCTGTGATAAGTATGGCGGTGTTCTAACATTTGGCGGAGGGTGAAGATATGATCAATACATCCTCGACCAGAACGAAACCCAGCCTGCTCCTCGCGAGTCAATCTTTCTCGGGTTTTGAACAACCTATGAAGTATGACGAAAGCCAATAGCTTGGACGCAATCGGAAGTAGACTTATCCCCCGATAGTTGTTACAGGAACGACGTGAACCCTTTTTAAAGATAGGGACAACTATCGACTCATTCCATGATGTTGGTAAACTCTCTAGCTCCCAGACCTTTGTAAACAACGTCGTCAGTCCCTTAGTCAGAAAGTCACCACCATCTTTAAAAAGAGCCGGAGGTAAGTCATCTGGGCCAGGTGGTGGATCAGTCGTCACCGGCCATGGAGAGCAGGACAGTCTGACCGATGTTTCCGGAGCAGCAGGCCAGTTGAACTGCCCTTCGAAAAATTCTGCCCATCGTCCAAGACGTCGATGGATGTTAGTGATTGGCATCCCATCATCCTCGCAGATTGTTTCACTCACACCAGACTTCTTGCTGCCAGTGGCTCGGATGAGCTGGAAGAGCTTCCGGTAGCTACCAGATGCAGCTGCTGCTTCCAGCTCATTAGCACGCTTCGACCACCAGGCTTCTCGGTCCTTACGCAAGCTTTGCCCAATTTCCTTACGTAACATCCTTCGTTTATGGTCAAACTCACGGTCACCCGGAGTAGACCGACGGGCTTCAATGAGTTGTAAGGAACCTGAAGAAACCCAGTGCTTAAAAGCGGGACGTTTCGCAAACCCACAACTGACTGTTCCCGCCATTTTCATGGCGTCATGCAATTGCAACCAATGCTCATCTATACTTTTCAGTGGAGTGGTAGCTAGCCTAGAGGCTAGCTCGGTTCGATACTTATTTGCAACAGAAGTTGCAACCAGCTTGCTCATATCAATCCGTTGATGGCGGTCACTTCGTTGTCCACTGAAAAGTAAGGCAAGATTGGCGCAGACCAAGGCATGGTCAGAGTCCAGATAGGTACTCCAAAAGGAGCGGCAGTCTTGTACACAACCACGCCAGCGGTAGCTGATCGCGATGTGATCAATCTGAGTCCAGGCTTGAGATGCAGAGGGAGGACGCCAGGTGGCACATCGGCGACGACTGTGCCGAAAGTTAGTGCTAGCCAGAAACAGGTTATGGTCTGTGCACAGTTGCAGTAGACGGTCCCCGTTATCTGACCTGCGACCAACAAGTCCCTATCGGCCACCTAAACGACTCTCTTCTCGGCCTAGACGCCCGACCTGAGCATTCAAGTCTCCGGCTAGTACTACAACATCTGTCGAACGCACTATCTGGAGAAGAACAGATAACTGGTGGTAAAACTCATCCTTGATTGCATCCGGGCTGCAATCTGTCGGGGCATAGGCGGAGATGACGAAAAGACATCGTTTCTCACGCCGATTTCTTCTCACTTTGATGGAACTTTCTAATCTAACAGCACATAACCGACTAATAATGGGGATCCAATCGACTAGTGCTGCCTCAGCTCTAGCGCTTAGTGCGACACGAACGCCAGCAAGACCAGAAGAAGATGCCACAGGGTCCCCGCATAAACGCACGTAAAACAAGCTTTTTGAAGCGACAGATGGAGGGCGAATTTGTAGTACTTCACCAGAGTCTTGAATACGGGTCTCGGATGGACAATGAACATCGATATTAGGACTTTCTAAAGACATAGCCAGTCCTGTCTGTTGTCCGATCTGCATAAGTGTGCGAACGTTGAAGGCAGCCAGTTTGAATAGTGCACGTGGTTTCAGAAAAACTGCTTCAGTATTCGTACTTGGTTGTTGCATTCAATTTTCAACCAGGCAGTGACTCGAGAACGTTTAGATAGAACCGAGTTCTCATCACAGGCGAGCTGCTGTATAAGTCGAAAAATAAGGATACATAAAGTGGGAATAAAAGAGAGTGAATAAGTGACATGGTAAATAATGATAAGATTAATGTGAATTGTTTGACTGTTAATCGAATAGTATTTTCCGTAAATATCATCATCTTCATTTTATTTGTATGTGAGCTGTCATACTGCCCGGGTGCCCAGACCGAAGCAGGTGGTTTTCTTAGGAGACCACACCCCGAGTCATTGACCTAAAGGTCTGACCCACAAGGCAATGGAGCATCGTGAGGAGATGCAGTCCCATGGTAGCCGGTGACCGAAAATTGGTTCATACGCCATTTGTTCTCGCAGGATACTGGAGCCCATTTGCACCATTGGTTTGGAATCCGGTCAAAGCGCCGGACATTCGCGTTTCGTCCTCTCATTTTCGTAAACAACACCCGTGACGCGGGAAGGTAGTGAGTAGGACTTCCCTGGCAGAGGCTGTATACGCGTGGTCGTGTGAGAGTATTTCGAGAGGGAGGGCGAACCCACCCCGCCGTCATCCATACCAGGGCATTTGGGGGCAATTAATATAATAGATAGAATATGACTATCAATGAGATATTAGACTCTCATTTCATGCTATTTTGAACATGTCAACTGAATATACTTATATATATATATATATATATATATATATATAAATGCTCCAACCACCATCCAATCTCAATATATAGTTCACGCAGTGTCGAGTCACCTAGACTGGTGGCCATATTGCTACATGGTTGATAGCATTCGATCTGCACTAAATAAGGACTTGACACACATCACATTGATCACCACCCAGTGATCAATCAATTTTGAGAAATAAAGAGTATTCAATAATGAAATGATTTATTTCTAATTACTATAGAACAGTAGAATAGATTACATCATCAACTAATTTAAAACTATTATTATTATTATCAAATAAGGTTACCCCTTTCCTTAATTCTAATAGAATGTTAAATGATCATCTATTTTTTTTATTTTTTTTCTAAAGGGTATATATATATATATGCCCCCCCTATGATAATTAGTTCTAAACTGGATTCATAATGAATAATAGAAAAGTAAAATATATTTAAAGTGATTTATTCCATTTCTTTGTCACAATACAAAAAACAAAAATAAAAATAAAATGGATGTTTTTTCTCTATTTTTTCCTTTTTCTCTTTTTTCTTTTTTCCTTTTTCCTTTTTTTCTCTTTTTTTCTAAATTTAGCTTGAAATCTACTTTAATCTTGTTCATATAATAATTAGAATTGATAAATGAAACTTACCCTTAAGGTAAATCATTAACCCAGGGCAATAATAATAATAATAATATTGCTTAGAAGGACTTTAAATTTTTTTCTTTTTTCTTTTAATCTCTTACGTAAGTGTGTACAAAATACAGAATTATTATTATTATTATTATTATTATTACTGTTAGTTTATGTTTGTTCCGATATTCATTACACGTGACTTTTACTTTACATATAGATGATTTTCATAGCTGAGATTATCGGTTAATCAAAGCTAAATCACCATGGAAGACCTGGAAGCACAGGATGGTCATTTCGTTCTAGTATGGTTCTGTTGTGATATAGTAAGTTATTGAAGCCAATGCTGGATGTGTCATTCAATTTTGTGGATTAGTTGAAGTTAGACATTAATACCGTTGGATGCTGATCAGCTCAGTGGTTTAGAGGTTAGGTGTTCGTGCGCAAGACCAATATGTCCTGGGTTAGAATCTCTCGATGCGGAATCATGGATGCGTACTACTGAGGAGTTTCAAACTAGAACGAAATGGCCGTACAATGTTTCCAAGTTTTTCATAATGGTCTAGCTTCAATTGATTCATGATCTCAACTATTAAAATTACCATAATATCCACAAAACTCCCCTTCAGAAATTATGGATTGTTTATGTAACATTAGTTTCTATCTGAAATGATGTAACTTATTTTTTTAAAAATTATCTCGCGGCCCGATTGAACATTTGGGCTACATGTTCCTCCGATCTACAGATATCATGGTTCCTGGTAATATGAAACAAAAACAATGTACATTATTTAGATATTGATTGACTGGACTACGAACGTCTAACTGGCGATCACTTAATACTTTATCATCAGGATCGACTAAGAAGTAACAAACAGAAACTTGTTGAAATTTATTGGTGTTGAGAATTCTATATTGTACTAAAAGTATAATATTGAATGAAGCAAATAATAATAATAATAATAATAATAATAATACCAGGGTCCGCTTTGAGATAGTAACGCATTGAAGACAAGGGTGTACATCTGGCTCTATTTTATCAATTAGTTGAAGTCAGACATTAATACCGTTGGATGCCGGCCGGCCGGCTCAGTGGTCTAGAGGTTAAGCTCTTACACACAATACTGATAAGTCCTGGATTTGAATCTCTCGAGGCGGGATCATGGATGCGTACTACTGAGGAGTTCCATACTAGGACGAAATGATTGTTCAGTGCTTCCACGTTTTCCATAGTGATCTGGCTTCAATTCACTCATGATTTCAACTATTAAATAATAAAATATTTATTTATAAATATTACCATTGATAACTTACGTCTATTTTCATTTGACCTGTAAATAACTCATCTGATGAAGCCTGTATATCATTAAAATATACAATAAAAAACTGGTAAGTAAATGCATGAAGCTTGCTATAAAGTTTTAATGGTTATATCAAAGAACTACAACGGAATTCATTCATGATTTGAAAATGTGAAAAAGGAAACGTTTGATCTTATTTGGTATCATGATCATGATTAGATGTGAATGTTCTTAGGTAATTGTTATTCATTAGGGAGACCTGTTGAAGATCTGTTTAGATCCTTCAGATATTATTAGCTCATAATGAATGTTGTCTACACTATATATATATATAATTAAAGGATATTCGGTGAGATTATAATTTGTGGACGAACTAATTAGATTTAGGATAACAGGTCTTGGATTTTAATGCGAAATTCACTCATCCATATGGTCAACTAATGTCTTGGCATTGTAGTTGATGTCAGTGAGTTTGTGATGAAAAACTGTAAATCTAATTCCAAACTTGAACCATTAACTGTGAATTATAGTCCATATTCTTCAAACTGATTTACAACCCTCATTTAGTCTTATTAAGTAAGTAACACATTACGTCGGATAATAGAAGCAGATATGAAAAAGATGAATAACAACTGGAAGGAGCTGGAAAGGATTGCCCAGGACAGGGTTGGATGGAGAATGCTAGTGAGCGGCCTATGCTCCTTCACGAGGAGTAACAGTCGTAAGTAAGAAAGTAAGTAAGTAGACACTTTCAAAGTCAATTTGGCTTTGTTGAAAAGTCGTTCATAAAATATAGTCTCATCGGATTATCTACACTTTTGAAGAAAACCGTAATGTATATACATGAAAGGTTTTTCTATATCAATCGTTATTTATTCATTTAGTTGGATAACCTTGACTGGATAGACAAGTGATAGGCATATCAAATCGAATTGAAGACATTGAGTGATGTATAAATGATAAGTCTTCGAATTGGACGTTAGATTTCCTTTCCCAAGCTCTTCTAATAACACCAAGGCTAAATTTAAACAGCAAATTGAATATGAGAGAAAAGATGAAAAATATATGAAAGAAAATGCTCTGCACCAAAGGTTCGTTTATGTACAGAAAATCTAGGGTGTTTATAGTATTTTCGATGGTCTTCGGTTTTCGGAAAGTTCTGGAAGCCTTACTAAATATAGTAGTAGTATAGATAATCATCCAATCCAAAATGTGATATATGACTTTTCACTATCTAGATGCTCCTGGCAAAACGTCTATTGAATGCTGATGAGATAAGATGTTTCTCAGCATGTACAGATCCATTTTTCGCCTTTTTTAATGGTAAGATTCAAGTAAACAATAGCAAGTGAATTTAAACTTCACCGCATTACACAAAGAAGTGGCTATCAGGACTCAGTAGCGTGATAGCGTTTGAATTGAACGGTACTAGGTTCGAGTCCCAGAGTGAACATCACCTCTAAGATGCAGGCACATCCGGCTGGCAAGTCCCAAATGAGACGAAACGCGCGTCAAACTGGATTTCACCGCTAGCCACTATCCATCATTGCCTACGAAAAGCTTGTAACTTAAGGCAATATCGAGGTAATCCTCACTGGATGTACATATGCCAATAAGAGACTGATCAATTGTAGTTCTGATCATCATTGGGAAGATTCAAGCAAACAATACCAAGTGAATTATTTTCTAAATAATAAGATCAGTATACACACATCGTATTATGATTAAAAGATGATACTACTTACTATACATAATAACTGATTCGATTCATCTGTACTGAATATTAACACACAATTTGTATAATTCGTTTTCTCAATTATCTATGTTTTTAGAAAAATCAACAAAAAGACAAAACGAAGATAATCGTTAGTAAATGAACTAAGAATAAAGTAAACAATTGAAGAGTTAAGTTTAATAAAAAACAATAAACAGTTTGGTGAATTAGTTAGGGTTGTTTTTAGTGAGTTCGTTTTCAAGGGGATGTAGTCGCTAACTTCATAGAGATGTGATGGCGCAGATCGGAAAAAAGCGAGAGTAGCATATCTACAATTGAAGAACATGTGGAACTGAATGCAACTGTCTGTTAACCAACATCAAAGTCAGAATTTTCAATAAAAATGTCAAGATTGTTGTATTGTATGGAGAAGAAACCTGGAGAACTACGAAGGCCATCATCCACAAGATACAAGTGTTTATTAACAATTGTCTACACAAAATACTTCGGATCCATTGACCAGACAATATCAGCAACAACCTACTACTATGGGAGAGAACAAATCAGATCCTAGTGAAGGAGGAAATCAGGAAGAAGTGCTGGAAATGGATAGGATACACAATGAGAAAAGCACCCAACTACGCCATCATAAGACACGCACTCACATGGAATCCTCAAAGCTAAAGAAGGAAAAGAGGAAGTGCGAAGAACACATTCCATCGAGAAATGGAGACAGACATGAGAAGAATGGAGAAGAATTGGATAAAAGTGGAAAGGATGACCGGGGACAGAGTGTGTTGGAGAACGCTGGTTGTCAGATGAGGCTCCTCGACGAGAAGTAACAGGAGTAAGTAAGCAAGTAAGCAAGTTTAGTAAACTCATGAAATAGTCTGTAGTTAATGTTAATATTGTTTCTATATTTAATACAAAAAAAGAACGGATCTTTGTGAAATTTTCTCTGTTGACACTTTCTCTTATGAAATAGATCAACACTTGTACACTAATGATAGAATGATATGATAAAGATCTTAATTATTAATTTCATATGATTAGAAGTATATTAATAGCGTTAATACATAGCTGTTGTTACAGTTACGTTTTTTTGTTGTTGTTCAAACTATTTAATTAACGTAAAAAAGTTACTATGACAACACAACAATGTATTCCCTTCATAAATCAATGATATATAGACCAGATATTCTGAATTGTTATCAATGAAATTCATTTCTTTTTATTATAAATACTTCGAATCTGTGAGAAACTGTACTAAATATCTATAAGCAGAGATGGATAGTAGCTAACTGTGGAATCCAAAACACGCTTTTCGTTCTATTTGGGACTCATCAGCCAGATGTATCTGCATCCCTTAGATAATGTTCATTCAGGGAATCGAGTTCAATACCGTTCCCTTCAAACAGCATCGCATTATCCATATAGCTATTGACTCCTGATAGCCATTTTCTTGTTCAATAGAATGAACTTTCAACACATATTTGTATTGGTTGTTTGAGTTTTCCAATTGATGTTTAGGACTGTAATTGATCAGTCTCATATTGGCATATATACATCCTGCCTCGATATTGCATGTTCACTGGGACTTCCTGCGCTCAGACTGGGATAACATTTTTTCATGTAACCACTTACTTCGATCTGGCCACTCGATTAGTATCACAGTTCAAACACAAATCAAGTGACTTCTGTGGCGTACTTGTATTCGATGCCCCTTTGTACTAATATTTATGTGTTCAAATCAATAATAAGTATATATATATATTCTTCTTTTGTATAATAGTTTATCATTAATTGACCTTATTTATTAATCTACATTATTAATTATGTTATTGTTCTATTAAGGTTAATAACATGAGTTTTGTGTTTCTGTGTTTGTGTGTGTGTGTGTGTGTGGGAGGGGGTGTCTATTTCACAGGGAAGAAACAACAAACAGCAAACAAACAAATAATTGACCTAAAGATAAATAACTTTTCTTTTCCTTCATGTTTACATACATTCAATAGATTATGAATAAATTAACTAAAGTTTAGATAAACATTCATTTAATCTAAACATATTCAGGAATTAAACTATTCGATATACATATAGTCTATAGGGATGTCATATTACAATAATAGTAATAGTAGTAATAATAATAGGAGTAGTAGTGGTACTAACAATAATAATCGTGATAAATAGGTTTCTTTTTTTCTCTTCTTTATGTTTAGTGAATTCAAACTAATAATAAAATAGATTGTGGCCGTTCTGATGAAGTCTTGTTCTCTAGGGACGAAACTTTATCAAAATCATCCATTTGAGACACAAATCTTCTTCTTCGCTTTCTTTTTCATGATTATTATTTCAGGTTATTATTATTAAGATTATTTAATGGAATTAAAATAAATTAAGAAAATCTCTTTGAATCATCTTATTCAATTGTAATGAATGTTTATTCAATGATTGAACGGATTAAAATTGTATATCAATTCTATTCAAAGTTCAAGAAGAATTTCAAAAGATTCTATAATCATATATGAAATATATATATATATATATATATATACTTAATCAATAAATTTGAGAGTTTCTAAATGAGTAATTTTAATCTATAATAAGGGAGTTGAAAACAATGGTCTTAAGTTATCACTTCCCGGTTGCCCACACCGTGGAAGGGTTCTTCTAAAGGTACCTGAAAAGGAAATCGGATTAGAGGTGGTCTTAGTGACCTGAGAGCCTGACCTCAATGCCCAAGGGACAACTGCTGGAGGTTGGTCACACACGACCTTTTTATGGGTAATTTTTGTGTTAGCTCCGTACTTGTTGAGACCTTACCGCCGGAGACGGATATCCGTGGGATAAGGCGAGGTGTGCATTTTTAGGGTCGACCTTTTCTAACCCCACCCCTCCTTGTGGGAAGGCAGCATCGTTGTCATGCTGGTTGTCTGAAGGAAACGCCTTACTGCTGTCACACCTTTGTACAGTCAGCAGTACAACTTCGGACCTTGGGTTTGTTACTTTTAGTCTTACCGCTCTTCAACCGACCAGTCTGACATGGTAGGACCTTGAGGAACGGTTGTTGCAGCCAGTATAGCTCGGTTGCTTCATCACGATACGCAAGCCCGACCACCACGTCAAGGTAGCAACAACGGTCGGGCTATGCTATGGCAACTTAGACCAAGGCATATATGTGCCTGGTCCTACGTTGTAGCTGACTGACTAACTGAATCTATAATAAAGATTGAATTATAAATTTGATTTTAAAAAAATGTAAAATGATTGAACTATTAGATTGTGAGGATGGTCCATGGGTGAACTCGAAGAAGCTGTAGGAAGCTCAGAAGGAGCTGAAGATATTCTATTCAATTACCTTTTGAAAGACTATTCTAGAATCTCTACGTGTAGCTTCCCGATTGGAAAATTCTAATAACCCCCTGTGTGTGGATTGTTAGCTATAATGATCATTTCGCTTTTACTAAAAACTATAAATACCGGACAGTTTTGTACTATAATTGACACTGCCTGCAATAAAATTCCTTTCACTTGTCTTCTGTTTTCTTATTTGCGACTTGGAAGGTTTTTGGCGTTCAAGTGCTCAAGTTATACGCAGCATATCAAGAATATAAGCTCTAGATATAACATAGACATTGGATAATACTGAGTTTACTATGAAATTCAAAGATGAGGGATTTATAGGGTGATGTTTTGGAGGTATTCGACAACAAACTATTGATCTAACTTGAGAGTTTGTGACCCTGTCAATGTATACGGTAGTGATATCGCCAATTAGAGAACAGTGAATTATCGACCTAACCAATGACGCAGTGACCTGTACGAGCAGTCTAGAGTACCTACCGGTCTTTCTCCCTGCCTAGCCCTACCTGTTAGAATCCAGAACACCAATCTCAGCCTCTCCGATATGAATCATGTATTTCAAACATACTAGGATTATATACCAACCAAACAAACCACATCGTACCATAAAATATGAAACAGCACTTGTACAAGATTTAGCCAAATGTGGCTGTGAATGAGGGAGGTAGTGGTTAATAGACACGGCATAATTCAAGAATGGTAAATCGTATAATAATAGTTCATGGATCGAACTAAAGCTTATAATGAGCGGAACATAAATATGAATAGTTTAGTTACTTAACAATTACACAATAAAAATATACTCATAGTATTAGCTCATAAATGAATCCCAACAGTTACCATTCATTATTCTCATTGGGTTATAACACTAGGTTTCATGATATTTGTCACTTACGATCAAGGTGTACCTATAATCTTGAAGGAACTGATGATCCCTAACAGAGTGGAACTTACTTAATATATGCATCTGCATTTAAATGTTGATTAACACATCGACACTTTAACATTGTTTACAGCCTTTTAAATGTAAGAATCTTATTTACTAAATTTGTGTGTGACAGATATAGTTAGTGATTATTGTGTTTGTTTTTTTTCCAAGTTGTTGATATTCTAGACTTAATATGATTAGTCCCTTTTACTTTACAATATCAAAGTCACAATCTTCAATACGAACGTCAAGACAGTTAATTCTACTGTACGGTGAACAAACCAGCATCTAACTGAAGAGGAAATTAGAAAAAAAATGTTGGAAGTGCGTTGTTTGTTCACATTTAATTTGGTTAAGCCCTTTTGTTAACTTATTTAACAGGCAGAGTCATTCGTACGATAACAACTTATCTATACCATTGTACATTTATTATTGTTGCACTTGTACGAATATGTATGCTTGAACATTGCTTACTGTCTATGAATATATTCATTCTTCTAGCCTTGGTGTTAGTCGCTTAATTGATTCGATGGTTCATTCATTTCACCATGTATATATATGTACATTTTAATCCTGTTCATTGACTTGACTCGTTCATTCGACTCGCACGCTCACTCGCTCGCTTACTCTTCGGTATTAGCCTTTCATTCTTGTTTGGCGTGTCTGTAGTTTTGGTGATCTATGCGTCGTGCAATAATAAACGTGATCAACACTTCGTACTTGTCTTCTGATTTATATACCGTTAGGACGTCGTTATCTAATGACGGTTATCAAGAAGAACTATCTACGAAGTTTAAGAATTGCATCGAATACCGACCACTTCAAATTTACAATACGAAAACTTGTTATTTATTTAAAATGTAAGTTATAGATGTCCGGTTTAGTTTTGTAAATCTACTATCTTCTTAGTAAGACATAGAGATAGTGTAAAAATAATTAAATGTGTGGCGAGACTAAAATTTATGGACCAACCAATAAGGTATAAGATAACGAGTCTTTGATTTTGGCGCCAAAATTCATCCACCCATTTGGATTGAGTTTTAAATATACAGATTTAAAATATTGTATAACAGTATGGTTTTCTGGAGTTCTACTGAAAAGCCATGATCAATGGAGTCCAAATCGTATCGAGTAGAGACATGTATCTAACTCAAACAATGAATGAATGGTTACGCATCTATTTATGGATCGATAAAAGTTAGACATTAACGCTGTTGGATTCCGGCTCTGTGGTCTAGATGTTAAGCATCCGCATGCAAGACCTAAGATATTGGGTTCGAATCCCAAGTGTGAGATCTTGGTTGTACATTGTTGATGAGTCTCGTACTAGGATGAAACGGCCATTCAGTTTTTCCAGGTTTTTAAGGGTGATCTAACCTAAGTGGACTCACGAATTAACTATTGATTATAAGAACGATCCGTAAAACATGATCTTATTCTATAATCAATAGAAGAGGTTATAATAAGAATAGATTAATAAAGAATATTAATAATTAACATTATAAGTTCATATATTATAAAATGAATAACTGATCCATTAATAGGTTATAATAACAGTTATTAATATTTAATAAGTGAGAAAAAGGTATCAACTGTTTTCTTATATGAGTTCACCCTACCCCTCACCCCCCCTACCTAAGTTTATGTGTTCTTTATTGTCAAATATTTATATTGAATTATTAGTGAAGTGAATAGTATTGTAATGAAATAGTAACTAAGCATGAAACATAATTGATTGAGTTCATCTTACATAATGAAATAAGATAAGATGTGTATCTATGACATTTTCAATTTCATAACGAAATATTAACACATCACTACCTAGTGATCAATCAATTGTGAATACATCTCAGTCCCACATGAGGTCAGTCGTAGATCGGATAACCCAGTGGTAACATCTTTGATTGTGAAGCTATGTAACACGAGATGGAATCAGTCATGAAGCATCAGTTCCTTCAAGATTATAGTTACACTCGGGTACAAGATTTCCTGTTAACTAATTCTAACCACCATCTTACATCAAGACATTTTTATTGTACAAACTTGAAAAACGTCTTTAGACTACCCTGAAATAAAGCGATTAATATAAATATTACTGATTAAATATATCAAGTCGAATATTTGAATAATACAAATCTTACCTGATGTAATAGATCCTTTGATAGAGTAACTAAATTGGGATAGTTGAGTTCTGGAATTTACAAGGAAAAATTAAATAAAACACTTATCTTGTTTAAAAGTACTTATTATCTTTATCTGAACACATAAATATTGGTACAAAGGGGTATCGAATACACTTGTGTTTGCGCTGTGATACTACTCGAGTGGCCATGCTGAAGCAAGTGATTTTCTTAGGGGGCTACACTCTGAGGCTTTGACCTAGAGGTCTGATCCATTAGGCAATGGAGCGACGTTAGGAGATGCAGTCACATGTTAGTCGATAACTAGCAATGGGTTTATACGCTATTTGTTCCTTCGGGATCCTGGAGCCCATGTTCACCATTGGTTTAGAGTAAGGATTTTCCCACTTCCTCAAGTGAACTCTCCATGTCTACTAACCCAGTTAAAGCGCAGGACATTCACTTTTCGTCTTCTCAATTTCGTAAACAAAGCCGTTGCTACGAGAAGGCAATGAGTAGGACTTACTTGGCAGTGTCTGTATACTCATGGCCATGTGAGAGTTTTTCGAGAGAGAGAGAGAGAGAGAGAGAGAGAGAGAGAGAGCTGACTCTCCACATTCTCGATCGTACCAGGGCATTTAGGGGCTAACTAGTTATTAGTAATCCATAAAAGATTTTTTCACTTTAATGAGATCATTGTTAGACTTTCAAAATACTAATTATGATAATTAAGAAGAATGAAAGACTTTGGTGTTTTCTCATTTAAAACGAATTGACTCCAATCCTGAGTGAATAATTCCACCTACAATGAATCTTGGGAATATATCGGCTAATATATAGTAAATAAATTCTCATGATAAAGATTCTGATTACATAAGTGTTCATATATTCACCAAATGAATGCATATAATATATAAATCTCTGTTCAATTAGCTTATACACTAACAAAGACAGATCAGATTATTCGTGAACACTATCAACAGAACAATTCACAATATCACAATAGAATGATCAAATGTTGGTAAAATGGAGCTAATCCATGTTAAATTAAGACAGATATCTACTTCAGCACAATAGAAGATGGCCACACAATTTCGTGGATTAATTGAATTGAGTCATGAACATCAGTGAATACCAGCTAATTGGTCTAGATATTAAGCGTTCGCATACATAACCTTACGTCATGGGTTCGAATCCCACATGCAGGATCATTAGTAATGTTATAACTTGTGACCTGAGTGCCCTGCTAATGTATAGCGTAAAGGTACCGCGAATTAGAGAGCAGTGTATTATCGATCGGAACAATGACGCGTAAAACCCATACGAGCAGTCTAGAGTACCTATCGGTCCTGCTTCCTGCCTAGCTCAGCCAGTTAAGTCCACAACACCAATCTCAGTCTCTGCGATATGAATCATTTATTTCAAACATACTCGGTTTATAAACCACCAATCAGACAGACCACACCTTACCATAAAATACGAAACAACATTTATACAACATTTGGCCAAATGTGGCTGTGAATGAGGAAGGTAGTGGTTAATAGACATGGCATAATTCAAGAATGGTAAATCGTGTAATAATAGTTCATATTGTCAAAATAAAGCTTAGAATGAGAGGAATATGAATATCAATAGTTTAGTTATTTAACAATTATACGATAGAAATATATGCATAGTATTGGTCCATATGTGGATCCCAACAGTTACCATTCATTATGCTTATCGGAACATAACAAGTACTCACTGCTGAGGAGTTCCATACTAGTACTACTAGTTCTTCCAAGTTTCTAATAATGATCTAACATCCATCTAACCAATTCACTTCGGACGATTCAAAGAAATGCTATACATATTCATGCTTTCATTTCATCATAATGAATACTTAACTCCGATTCAATACAATCGAATGTATCACAACTACCAATCATCAAATGTAACTACTTCAATGAATTGCTTTTATTAAAACACAAGTTAAGACTTAGATGGTGGTTGGAGGTAGTCAACAGGAAACCCTGGACCCGAGTTTCGTGCTACTTGGGACTCGTCAGCAAGGTGTACTTGTAATCTTGAGGGAACTGGTGCTCCCTGGCGGATTCAATATCGTGTCACCTAGCTTCACAGTCAGAGACGTTACCACTGAGCTATCCGAGCGGCGACTGACCTCGAATGCTATCGATCATTCGATCTGCACTAATAAGGACTAGACAAGCATGACATTGATCACCATCCAGTGATCAATCAATTGTAAACACAAGTTAAACTTTTAAAATAATTTTTCAACTTTCAATTATTCTAATGAACAAACAAAAAATTTATAGACTATCTATTAAGAAAGAAGGAAAGAAGGGATGTAAATTTTAGGGAAGATCAAATTACACGCCATCTTTTTAAAATCATGCTACATATATCAAACAATACCGTTTACAATCTCTCTCCCTCTCTCTCTTTTCCCCATAGTTACATACGTACATACACACATGGCAACATATACAATCATACACAAAATATGCATTTTATTTTAATGTTACCAGCTTTGTGTGTGTGTGTGTGTGAGTGTGACGACAAAATGAATAAACTCGATCACAATGGGGTTTTGTGGAGATTGAAATAATTTTGAATAGTCGAATTCATGAATCGATTAAAGCTATACTACCATGGAAAACTTGGAAACATTGGATGGTTGTTTCGTCTTAGTATGGGACTCTTCAGTGGTGCAGATGTACGATTCCACCCCATGGGACTCAAACCCAGAACCTTAGGTCTCGCAGGCAAACGCTCAAACTCCCATTCATATTTACTATCTACCTGAAATGATTTGTTCTCATAACATGTATTAAAAGTTCTGTTCTTAGATATTACAGAAATCTCATAAGGTTAAGCGTCCGCGCGCGTGACTGATAGGTCCTGTGTTCGAATCTCACGGGGCGTGATTGTGGGCGCGCTATTGGGGAGTCCAGTGCTTCCAGGTTTTCCATAGTAGTCCAGCTTCAACTGACTCATGAATTTAATTATTGAATAAATATATTTGTAGGAAGCAAGGCAACCATGGTATACTAGATTAAATATGTTCACTTCAGATATAATTATAAAAACAATTGTCAGTATAGGGTTGTGGAGATTATTAAGTTATTGATTGAGATCTTGAACCGATTGATGTTAGACCACGACTGAAAACCTGGAAGCACTGGACGGCCATTTCGTCCTATCGTGGGACTCAGTCCAGTACTTTCAGGTTTTCAATGATGGTCTAACATCGATCAGTTCAAGATCTCAATCATAAACAATTGTAATAAATTCATTTCACCTACGGTAGAATCTTTGTTTTATCTATGCACTGGTTATTTTGATCCTAGTTATTGGACGAAAACCCTGGACCTAGACTTCATATTAGTTGATACTACTCACCAAAATTTAAGATACTGATATTGAGTTCAGTCATTGTCCAAATAACTCAATTATAATAGTTCTAACTGCGAAACTGAATGAATTATGTTAGGATCTGACACCAAGAATAAGCTCTCTCAAGATTACAGGTTTGCTTTGTTGATGATTGTTAACCAGTACGAAACCTTCATCGATAAAAGTTTGATACTCGATTGCATTCAATCACTTAATAAGATCATTTATTTATTTTCAATTATGACTCTTAGTAATTATATTCTTACAATCTAATTAAATATGCATCAATCCTAAGCATTATTTTTAATGTCGTATGTCAAACGCATGTAGTGTCGGTTGCTATGTTGAACCTGCATAACTTATTCTAGCTTCCAGATAAGTCAATTTATTCATTCTTCTTGAGTTACATTTTGACCTTGTTAATTATTCGCTTATCAACCTTGATTGTTTTTATATGGTCGTATATGTGCTAATCGCTTACCCTATTCAATACGTGTCTGAGATTAATTTTTTGAGGTAAGATGGTGGTTGAAGGTAGTCAACAGGAAACCCAGGACCTACGTTCCGTGCTATTTGGCACTCGTCAGCAATGTGTACCCGTAATCTTGAGGGAACTGATGCTTCTTGAAGGATTCGATCCCGTGTCACCTAGCTTCACAGTCAAAGATGTTACCATTGGGCTATCCGGGTCGCGACTGTCCTCCTGTAGGACTGAGATGTAATCACGATTGATTGATCACTGGGTGGTGATCAACGTCATACGTGTCAAGTCCTTCTTAGTGCGGATCAAATGCTATCGACCAAGTGAAGCTGAGTAACACGGGATCGAATCTATCAGGGAGCACCAGTTCCCTCAAGTTTAAGGCTACACTTTGCTGACGAGTGCCAAATAACACGAAACCCGAGTTGACTACCTCCAACCACCATCTTATCTCAACATAGTGTACACAATGTCTAGTCACTTAGACTAGTGATCACATTGCAACTTGGTCGATACAAGAATTGGCCACATGTATATTTCAATAACAATCATTCATACAATCCAATCGAAATCAAATCTTCGGGCCACTAAACATTGTCTCATATTATGATTTTCTAACTAGTCTAAAACATCTTTCCAAAGTCTCCTAAAATAAAATTCATAAAATTTATATTCTTTAATAATTTATGACTCTTCATAACTTTGATAATGAAAAAAGAAAGAAGTTTTAAAACAGAATGATCAATGAATTTTGATTATGCAAATCGTTTTGTTTTAATCAACACCACCACCAACACGACCCCAACCATCACCAACACCGCCACAACCGACAACAAACAAAAGAGGCGTTTAAACGTTACATTATTTTTCCTAAATTTTGTTGTCAACTTATCATTTGTATCTATGGTATTCCCACATGGTTTACAACGGTTTTTTTATTAGTACAAAATAAACAATATTCAAATATTAAATTTTACATTTAATAATAACAATAATTTGCATGAAGTTCTGTTCTCTGAGCTGGATGGTTTGATCGTGGAGCTTTGATCGTTCTTCTGAACGATATCATCAGCACAAACTTTACTTCTATCTGAAGTCTATTCTGATGATGTCGTTCAGAAGAACGATGAAAGCTCCACGACCAAACCATCCAGCTCAGAGAACAGAACTTTATCCAAATCATCCACCTGAGCTACAAATCTTCGCCACCATCTCAATAACAATAATTACCTGAGTCAGTTAAAAGGTATTTAATAAAACAAAAAAAAGTCAATATAACTGAGTTACTAATGTTATTGTTCATTTATTTAGTTTTATGTCATTTTATTGATTATAAATAAAGATAGGTAATGAGTAATAGTGGAATCCAGGACATGCGTTTCATCCTATTTGAGACTCGTCAACCGGATGTATCTATGTCTCAGAATTGATATTCACTTCGGGACTCGAACCCAGTATCGTTCACTTCAACATGGTATCACATTATCCATTTAGCTACTGAGTTAACTACTAAAACATCTCTTTTTTTAATATTTATAACACTCATTTAGTTTTGCAAAATTGAACACCATTACTTTAATGATCATCTACATACAAACATTTTCATTCAGTAATGATATTCATTTTCTCTATAGTAAGAAAGAAGATATTTTCACAATTCATAACTTATTAAGGTTTAAAGTTAAGTCAAAACGATTTCGGAAGTGATATTACTTACTTGCTTACGCCTGTTACTCCTGATGGAGCATAGGCCACCGATCAGCATTCTACAACTCAATCTGTCCTCGGCCTTCTTTTCTAGTTCCATCCAATTCTTGTTCATTTTTCTCATACCTGTCTCCATTTCGCACTTCCTCTCCTCCTTTGGCCTTGAAGATTCTATGTGAGTGCTCGTCTAGTGACGCAGTTGGTTGCTTTGTTCAATATGTGTTATCCACCTCCAGCACTTCCTCCTCATTTCTTCCTCCACTGGAATCTGTTTCGTTCTCTCCTACGTTAGATTGTTACTGATACTGTTTGGTCAACAGATCCGAAGTATTTCGCGTAGACAATTGTTAATAAACACTTGTATCTTCTGAATAATGGCTTTCATAGTTCTCCAGGTTTCCGCCCATACAGTAGAACTGTCTTGACATTTGTATTGAAAATTCCGACCTTGGTGCTGGTCGACAGACAGTTGCAGTGAGTTCCAAATGTTATTCAGTTGTAAATATACTGCTCTCGCTTTACTGATCCGCGCTTTTACATCTGCATCAGATCCACCTTGTTCATCAATGATGCTGCCCAAATATGTAAAGGTTTTTACATCTTCCAAATCTTCTCCGTCAATTGTGGTTGGATTGGTGCATGCAGTTTTGCATCAGAGACTCTTGCTTTTCCTTTTGTGTATATTGAGACCTACTGCTGCTGAGTTTGCTGCTACACTGGTCGTCTTCTCCTGTATTTGTTGTTGCGTTTGCGATAGGAGGGCTAGATCATCTGCAAAATCTAGATCGTCCAGCTGCATTCAAACTGTCCACTATATTCCATGCTTGCCCTCAGATGTTGATGTCTTGATGATCCAGTCGATCAACAGGAGAAAGAGAAAGGGTGAGAGTAAGCAACCTTGCCTGACACCGGTCTTTACCTCGAACGATTGTGTGACCTGTCCTCCACGCACGATTTTGCGGTTTAATCCATCATATGAATTCTGTATGATATTGACTATCTTCTCATGTATGCCGTAGTATCGAAGACGTTTCCATAATGTTGTTCTGTCCACGCTATCAAATGCTTTTTTGTAGTCAATGAAGTTGGTGTAGAGTTATGAACCTGAATTGATATTTATAGTAGAATATTCGTTTATAGTAATGAATATAACGGTGGGACTATAATTCATGGAAGACCCTCAAGCGATCCCCAAAATGACCTTGAGAATGTCCACCTAATAACTAGTATCAAATGAGGGTTATAAACCATGGTGAGGAAATATAAATAAAATTTACTGTTGGTGGTTAAGGGCTTATGTTAGGGATGCAGAGGAATATACCAATAATTATCATGTCAAGTCTAATGGTGGTCTTGGACTTTAAATGTACACTCCCTATTGGTCAGTATTTATTTCAATTTTTAAATGTACAAATGTTGTTTTCTATTTTATGGTACGATGTGGTTTGTTTGGTTGGTATATAAACAGAGTATGTCTGAAATACAATGATTCATATCTCAGAGTCTAAGACTTGCGTTCTGGACTCAACTGGCTGGGCTAGACAGGGAAGCGGGACCAATCGAGACTCTAGGCCGTCCGTACGTGTTTTCCGTGTCACTGAAGTGATTGATAAAACGCTTCACTCTAATCTGCAGTCCACAAGTCACAACAGTTTATGAATTAGATTTAGAGTTTTTCATCATGAACTGACATCAACTAAAATGCCAAAAACGCCCTTTAAACAAAGGGATGAATGAATTTGGCGCCAAGAGCCAACATCTTTTATCTCATATCTGATTGGTCCATCCATAAATTATGGTTTCGCAAATATAACCTTTTTCATTGTGAAGATCATGGAATGGCCTTAATTAGACAATCATTGAAAACTAGTAAGCATTAGAAATTTATATTGCCCTTATATCTGGCTACACATCAAGAATCAATCGGGTGACCTTTAAGATTCAACATTCTCCATAAAAACACTTCTGACTAAAAATCTCTATTGTTTCGAATCACCTCTTTTTATGACCAGAATGAAGTTTGTGGAGATTGAATTCATGAGTTGATCTAAGCTACACCATCAATGAAAATTGAAGTTTAAATTCACTTGATATTGGTTGAAGTGAACGGTACCCAAATACCCAAGTATTAAATCAGTGAGATACCACTCAGTGGTACATAATTCTAATTTTATTTAATCCATCATATGACGTAATGACCATGCATTATCATATTAGGATGAAACTGTTGTCTAGATCACCTTTGTTCTTAGTGCAATTGCTAGCTTATGTTAATCTATAACAAATGTCATCTATAAATGATATAGATTTTTGAAGAAACACTTTGACTCAGATTTGTCACTTCTTTTAGGATTAATTTAGTTACAATTGAATTCACGAGTCAATTTAAGCTGGACGATCTTTTCATCCTAGTATGAGACTCCTGAATAGTGCTCATCCATCCCATTCTAGTAATCATCATGTATTCACTAGTGACTAACTTCAAGATGGATCGCTTGGAGTTCTGGTGAGAAGCCGTGTTCAATGGAGTCTAATCCGTGTTGAGTGTGAGACAGTTATCCATCTGAGACAATGGATGAAAGATTGCACAAGATCACGGATCAATTGAAGTTAGACATTAACACCATTGAATTTTGACTCAGTGATCTAGAGATTAAGCGTTATCATGCAAGATCATGGGATCGAATCCCACTTGTAGGATCTTGGATGCTCACTGTTGAGGAATCTCATAATATGACAAAACAGCTATCCAAGATTTCCAAGTTTTCTATGGTGGTCTAGCTTAGATTGATCCATAAATTCCCATACGTAATCAGTTAATTAATTAAAATAAACAAACGTGATGTACTAATAAATTACTATGTAAATCAATTTTCTCAAAGTCTAATAACCTATGCAATGTGCTTCTTGTTAATTAATCAACAGTGATGTTATGTTAATAGTAACAATGATGATGATGATAACAAAACTGTATTCTCTTATGAATTATCATCTTTTACTACTTATATTCACGATTGTGTCCACAGAGGCAGCAATAACAACAACAGCAACAACACAGACAATAATGAAAGAACAATGTTCTTGTTAAACCCGGTTTTTTCTTTTCAGCTTTTAACAAAGAAGGTTCCTGTAAAATATCTAATTACATCGGATGTAAAGTAAACAGGAAGAGGAAGAAGATGAAGGAGGAGAAGAAAAAGAAGAAGAAGATGAAGAAGAAGAAAAAGAAGAAGAAGAGGAAGGAGAAGAAAAAGAAGAAGGAGAGGAAGAAGAAGAAAGGATGATGATGATGAAGTGGATTTCATTAAGAAGTGGTTATGTTAATAAAAAAAGGAGAAAACCAACAATGTATACATGAGTGAATATGAATATAAAAGAATAATATGAAAAGAAAACAAACAAACAATAACACCATTGATATTTAGTTATAAACATGTTATTTATGTAGATCATATATACATCCTGTATGGATTAATTCGATATTGACTGAATTTACATGCATTATAAGCATAGATGGATAGTGGCTAACGGTGGAATCCACGACGCGCGTTACGTCATATTTGAGACTCGTCAACTGGATGTACCTAAATCTCAGAGTTGATGTTCACCTTAGGACTCGAACCCAATACCGTTTGACTCAAACAATATTAAGTGAATTTAAAACTTCATCCCATTGTACAATCAAGTGGTTATCAAGACTCAGTAGCTAAGCGGATGAAGCAATGACATTTTAAGCAAATGTTATTGGGTTAGAGTCTCGAAGTAAACATCAACTCTGTGACGCAGTTACATCTAGTTGATGAGACCTAAATAAGACGAAATGCACGTCCTGGATTCCACTATTAGAGACTATTAATCTTAGTTCATAATTGTTACACTTAATCAATTGTCTCAAACTTCATTGTTCATTCATTTCCATACTAATCATTCAATTTTCATCGAACTTCTTAACCATCTGTTGTTAGATATTTCACTTTCGATTGATGATACATACTACTTATATTTGTTGACATCAGTAGTATACACCAAAGTTATACCGTAGGATTTTTATTTTGTAACATGATTACATATATATTTTAGAGACAATAAGAAGAAGTTGAACATGAAAGTATGAACAATGAAAATTCACTATCTTATTAATCAGTTTGTCATCTTGGCCTGGTATTGTTATAGTGAACGAGAACATAAGTGGGGATAATCGAATGTCATTGAACACATTGATTACGAAACATCTTAGTAAAATCTGAGAATGATACAGTACAATACTTCATTTGCAAAATGTTAATCAATCATTTCAGACTTCATTAGATTCCCCCAGCGCCCTCCCCATTCCACAAAAAAACATTTTCCCTTTTTATTGATAAAAACAATACTGAACATTTTCTTAAGCTACCAGAAATGATAAATAACTACAAATAACCTTAAGGAAAGATAAACATTGAAAAGAATAAGACTGATATCTTTAAAATTATGTTTTCTGAATGTCTATTACTTACGAAAGTTAAGCGTATTATATATATATACATGTGGTGTGTACTACTGATGTCCACAGATATAAGTAGTATGAATCACCAGTCGAGAGTGAAATATCTGGTGGTAGAAAGTTAAGAAGATCGAACGAAAGAGAACGAATACAGAGATTGATTGATGTAGAAACGAAGAAACAATGAAGTCTAAGACGATTGATTGATATTTTGCAAATGAAGTATTTACTGTATGATTCTCAAATTTTACCGAGATATTATGTCATTTTGTAGTGGAATACATTCGATTGTCTCCAATTGTGTTCTCGTTCATTATGATTACATACTATGTATAACAAGTAAATGAAAAAAAATAATGTTTATTGAGGATTGAATTATTCGAATAGAAATTCCTTATCGAAATCCTAGAACTAATAAAAAGATCTAATCATGGGAAGTTTGTGATGATGTAAACAAGGATTCTATTGAATATGTATAGTCAGGAAGGGGTTTTGTGTATATTATAGTAATTTAATAGTTGAACTCATGAGTCAATTAAAGCTAGACCACCGTTGTAAACCTGGAAACACTGGACGACTGTTTCGTTCTAGTAAAGGACTCCTCAACAATGCGCATCTACGAGCTCACTCGCGGGATTCGAACCCAGAACCTTCAGTCTCGCGCCTGAACACTTATCTTCCAGTTTACCGAACTAGCATCCGACGGTGTTAATGTTTAATTTTAACCAATCCACGAAATTGCAGCACTGTCCATCATTATCTTTAGTAATTTACTATCTCACAACAGACGCGGTTGAACTCCACTGATTACGTCTTCTCACTAGAACTCCAGGAAATATCTTTTGGATGAGCACTGCTGAGAAGTCTCATATTAGAACAAAATGGCCGTCCAGTGGTTCTAGATTTTTCATGGTGGTCTAGCTTTAATTGAATCATGAATTCAACTATTAAAATGAATATGTATTAGTTTTTTAAGGAGAAATTCGTGAGATGTTTTTTTGATTCACCGTAATAGCAGCATCTATACCATAACTATAACATATCATTTGAACTATCTGTTTTAACTTGTGAACCTGTGTGCCCTGTTTATCGTATAACGCAACGATACCGCCAATCAGAGAGCAACGAACTATCGATCGAACCAGTGATGCATAAAACACGTGCGAGCAGCCTAGAGTACCTATCGGTCCTGCTTTCCACCTAGCCTAGCCAGTCAACTCCAGAACACCAAACTCAGCCTCTGCATTATGAATGATGTATTTCAAACATACTAGGTTTATATACCGACCAGATAGACCACATCGTACCAATAAAATAGTAAACAATGTTTGTACAACAATTAGCTGAATGTGACTGTGAATGTGGGAGAGTGTTCTTAATAGACAGGGCATAATTCAAGAATGGTAAATCGTATAATAATGGTTGATAGGTCAAAATAAAGCTCATAATGAGCGGAAAACGAATATGAACAGTTTAGTTACATAACAATTATACGATAAAAATATATGCATAACATTGGTCCATAAATGGATCCCAACAGTTACCATTCATTATTCATATAGGGATATAACACTATCTGTGATAATCAATAAATCAACTAAAGTTTCAAGACTTTCCCACATGAGGTTTACATGATGTATACTAGAAAAGGCATTTTTACTTCTATAAATGACATGTATAATAGATTGTATGAAAAATATTCATTGGGTGGGACTATAATTTATGGACGACTTTTGAACGACGTTAGACTGACCTTCAGAGTGTCCACCTGAAAACTAGAACTAAATGAGGATTATAAATCTGTGTGAAGACTTTGAATTATAAGTTACAGTCGATAGTTAAGGTTAGGTATTAGATTTAGGGTTTTTCATCACAAACTGACTTCAGCTATAATGCCAAAACTCTATTTAACCAAATGGATGAGTGAACTTCGCGCCAAAATCCTAGATATGTTATCTTATACCTGATTGGTTCGTCCATATGTTATAGTCTCGCTGTTCATTTTAATGAAACGAATGTTTTACAGTTAGAAATGAGATAATTAATGGTAATCTATGGTACTTACGCTATTCCATGAACTAATCGAAGTTTAAAATGTAAACTATTGAATCCGAACTCGGTTGTTTCAATGTAGCGTAACTGTCAAGCAACTTAAAAGTTTTGTGTTTTTTTAAAAAAAAAGTTTCACATGGTTATGGTTATGAGTATTGATTACTGATCCTACCGGAAGGACCTAGATGCTTTTTATTTTTAATGATTTTCAAGCTGAAGTCAATCTATAATAAAAATTATTACAATTACCAGTACAGGGTTGTGGAGATTATTAAGTTTTTTGATTAACATCATGAACCGGTTGATGTAAGACCACTACTGAAAAACTGGAAACATTGGACGGTCGTTTCGTCCTATTGTGGGACTCCTCCAGGAAATAGATCTAGAATGCGCACTTCTGAGTAGTCCTACAATATTACAATGATCTTAAAACCAACATTTGTTGGGATAGAAAGTGTAATTTATGGTGTATGCTATTTATATATATCGATATAAGTAGTATGTAACATCAATTGGAAGTGAAAAGGATTGCTTGGGACATGGTTAAATAAAGAGTGTTGGTGGGCGGCCTATGCTCCTCCATGAGGAGTAACAGACGTATATATATTCTATCTTTATACTTACCTTCTAAAGGAATGGAATAATTATTTTGTAAGTTATATTGAAGTTCCATTGATGATTTCATCACATACTTCCTGATTACTTCATTGAATGTCTTTAACTAAAATCAAAATCAAAAATAAATTAAGGTAATAACATTCGGTATAATCTTTTATGGATTACATCACATTATAATTGACCTTTGTTTCAATGTTTTTAGATTAATCTCAGTGGATATATATTAAAAGTTCTAAATGGTAATCAACAAGTGTATCGTTCAAGTTTGAAACGTCTCAGAATTTATTGATAAGTACCTCCCTGAGGAATTTGATCGCAGAATTTCAAGATTTTCCAGATGTTTATTGACTTCATAATTACAAATTGAACAAATATTTCTAAACTACTTATTTATGTTGGCACTTCTATCCCGTACACGAACAAATGCAGATGAAGACAACTAGTGTAACAGCAGCTTCTGGATAATTAGGCCTCAGTATACATAAAGGAAAAATCAAGATCCTCGAATACAACACGGAGAACACCAACCCAATCACAGTTGATAGCAAAACTCCGGAAGATGTGGAATATTTCACGTACTTGGGAAGCATCATGGATGAACAAGGCAAAACAAGGATCACATTCGTACAGTTGAAGGAAATATGGAACTAAAAACAACTGTGAACCAAAATAAAAGCCACAACCTTCAATACCAACGTCAAGACGGAGCTGAAACTTGCATAACAACTACTACAACCATCATCAAGAGGGTACAAGTATTTATAAATAGTTGTCTACGCAAGATATTCAACATCCGTTGGCCGGATACCATCAGCAACAGCCTTCTGTAGGAGAGGACAAATCAACTTCCAGCTGAAGAGGAAATTAGGAAAAGACGTTGGAATTAGACAAAGTACACATTATGGAAATCATCCAACTGCATCACGAGGCAAGCCCTAACTTGGAATCCTGAAGGGAAACACAAAAATTAAATACATCATCATTGATCATAACTTCACTGTTATCGATGTATAGTAAAACACAGTAAAAGATGTTTCAGTAAACGATCTATGTGTCTGAAAGCTGTATAACCGATAATGTGAGGGTTTGAATTTTCTTCTAGCCAGGGGTTTAACATACATTTAGGCA
Source organism: Schistosoma haematobium (assembly GCF_000699445.3). Classification (NCBI taxonomy): domain Eukaryota; kingdom Metazoa; phylum Platyhelminthes; class Trematoda; order Strigeidida; family Schistosomatidae; genus Schistosoma; species Schistosoma haematobium. The sequence goes on along the minus strand of NC_067199.1, from coordinate 823,669 downwards.
TCTGCTTTTGAACATTTGTAGTGTTGATTACTATGTTAAGCCCGCATAACTTATTCTAGCTTCTCGGCAAACCAATTTGTCAATTCTTCTCAAGCTACATCTTGACCTTGTTAATTAATCTCTTATCAGCCTTCGCTGTTTTTATATGAGCGTATGTATGTCACAAATGATCGATCACTGAGTGGTGATCAATTTCATGTGTATCGAGTCCTTCATTAGTATAGATCAAATGCTATCGACCAAGTTGCATTGTGGCCAATAGTCTAGGTGACTCAACATTGCGTGCACTATGTTGGGAGCACCAGTTCCCTCACGATTACAGGTACACCTTACTGATGAGTGCCAAGTAGTACGAATCACGGGGCCAGGGTTTCTTGCTGACTACCTCCAACCACCAGTGTATGTATGTGCACATCTTATCGTACTCATCACATATCTGTAGCTTATTTCTATCTGACTATAAATGCTGATTAGGGCTTGCTTAAATCGAGTTGGTTCATAAGCCTTCTCCACTGTACGTCTTTTTACTTGACTCTCTTTTCACTTCGCTTTGTATCTTCGATCGTTTGTCTGGATCAACGATTATATGAAATACACGTATTATTGTATTTGACTTATTTAATTCCATTATACACTCAAGCGATTTAAGTCGATGATTATATACAAGGGTTGGTGACATGTATATTTCAATAACAATCACTTATGCAATCTAATTGGAGTCAGATATAGGGCCACCAAAATCCATTTCAGTAGCCATATGTTTGGTCTTCACAAGTTAAAAATATCCAATATAATATCCAGTACTTACATTAAGGTTAAGCAATCACTTGTGAGCAAATGTTTCAAGTTACTATATTTGCTAAGTGACCATCTACTAGATTAATCATCAATACCTTTTATATCTCTGTCAACCAACAACAAATTCAGAATTTTTAATACAAATGACTATACAGTTCTACTGTATGGGGCGGGAAAATGGAGAACTACAAAATTTATCATCCAGAAGATACAAGTGTTTATTAACAATTGGCTGCACAAAATACTTTGGATTCGTTTACCTAGACACTATCAGCAATAACCTATTGTAGGAGAGAACAAACCAGATCCCAGCGGAGGAAGAAATCAAGAAAAACGATGGAAGTGGATAGAACACACATTAAGGAAAGCACCCAACTGCGTCATCACAAGACAAGCATTCACATGGAATCCTCAAGGCCAAAGGAGGAGAGGAAGACCCGAGAACACATTACATCGAGAAATGAAGACAGACATGAGAAGAATGAACAAAAATTAGATAAAACCATAAAGGAAGGCTCAGGACAGAGTGGGTTGTAGAATGCTGATCGGTGGCCTATGATTTATTGGGAGTAACAGGCGTAAGTAAGTAAGTAAGTCTTATATCTGGTTAACGATATTTCTATTCTCTTGACTATATTGAGCCTGAAATATTATATATATATATATATATATATATATATATATATACAGGCGAGACTATAATTTATGGATGGGTCAATCAGATTTACGATAACAGATCTTGAATTTTGGCGCCAACTTAATTCACACATTTGGTTAAATGGAGTTTTAGCAGTATAGCTGATATCAGTTCATGATGATAACCTTAAATCTAAATCTTTATCCTAACTATCAACTGTAAATATTAATGGTAATTCTTTGCCTTGGTTTCTAATCATCATTTAGCCGTAGTACGTATACGGACATTCTCAAGATCTTTTAACTGTCTCTCAAAGGTCGTCCATAAATTATAGGTCTCATCATGTACAACATTGCTCATTAAAAGAAAAAAAACTAGTTTTTATAGTCATAGTATTGCTTACCTTAACAGTAAACATTTCTAGTAATTTTCTATCACTGTCCAAAAATGTTTTAACAATAAACTAGACATTATGTAATAATATGAAAAAAAAACAAAATATCAGATAGGTTTTGTGGATATTATAGTAATTTCAACGGGTAGGATCATGAGTCAGTTATTGCTAGACCATCATAGAAAACCTGGAAGCACTGGACGGCCGTTTCGTCCTATTGTGGGATTCCTCAGCAGTGCGCACCCACGACTTCACCCCCTGCGAGATTCGAACCCAGGACCTACTGGTTTCGTGAACGAGCACTTAACCATCAGACCACTGAGCCGGCATCCAACGAAGGAGTCCCACAATAGGACGAAATGGCCGCCCAGTGCTTCCAGGTTTTCCATGGTCGTCTAGCTTCAACTGACTCATGATCTTAACCGTTGAAAAAACAAAATATGTTCAATAAGAAATTAGATTACGTAACGATCAAGAAATAAGATAAGTGATTTTCATAAAATGATGATTCGATTAAAGTTAGATCACTATGAAAGTAATAAATGTTTATTTTATTCTAATATGGGACTCTTTAAGCAGTGTGTATCCAAGATATCGCTCACGAGATTCAAACCCATACTAGGATGAAATAACAGCTGAGTGCTTTCAGGTTTTCCATGCTAGTTTAGCTTTAGTTGAGCTTTAATTGAATTTAAAGTGATGTTTCTTTTCAGATTTTCTCAATGATACTGTACACACCCCTGTTATCCCTCATGAAAGAACATAAACCTCCCACCAGCATTCTCCATCCAATTCTGTCCCAAGCGATCCTTCCCAGTTGTTTCCAATTGCGACTCATCTTTTTCATGTCTGCAAACAATTCACAAAGCAGTGTGTTCTTTGGTATTTCACTTTTCCGTTACCTTTCAAGAGTCCACGTTAATTCTTGCTTCGTGATGCAGTTTGGTGATTTCCATAATGTATGTCCTATCCACTTCCAACGTCTCTTCCTAATCTCCTCTTTAGACAATGGTACTATATTACAGTGTAAATGTATGGTTTCTATGGTTTTATCACTCAGAACTTTTATTACGGTAACATCTTTCATATCAGTCTAGAAAAATCATACTTTTTAATAATATCAGTATAGGGTTGTGGAGATTGTTGAGTTTAGATTGATATCATGAATAGATGAATGTTAGACCACCACTGAAAACCTAAAAGCACTGGATGCCCAGCTCATCTTAGTATGGGACTCCTCAGCAGTGCTCACACACGATCTCACACGTAGCATTCGAACCCAAGGCCTTCGTTCTTGTGTGCGGACGCTTATTCTCTAGACCAATAAGCCAGCACACAGAAGTGTTAATGTCTACTTTCAACCAATCCACAATATTGTGTGACTGTCCACCATTGTCTTCAGTAAGTAACTGTCTCTACAACAGACATGAGTGAACTCTACTGATTACGGCTTCTCACTAGAACTCCAAGAAACTCATCTTGAAATCAGTCACTAGTAAGTACATGATAGAAAATTAGTGTCCTCTTTCTATTATTATCTAATCTAAACTAGGTATAATGTCAAAACAAATCTTTAAAGCAGAACGATCAATAAAATTTTTGCGCAGACTATTTAGAACAGAATTTAAATAACAATACATATACTACTTAAATAAAGATTCTCCTTCAATTAAAGTTATAAATTACGTAAGTATTATAAATTATGGATGCATCAACGATAATTTAAAAAAGAAGTTAGACAAGGAAGAGAAGTTCATTGATAAACTATTACGTCAACAATACATAATCATGTTTTTTATAGATAGTAACCATCTTTTGTAATTAAATTGTTACGTAAAGATGGATAGTGGTTAGCAATGGAATCTAAAACAAGTATTTCGTCCTATTTGTGACTCGTTAGATGGATGTACCTGAATCTCATAGTTGATGTTCACTCTGAGACTCGAACCAAGTAACATTCACTTTAAACATCATTGCTTTATCCATTTAGCTACTGAATCCTGATAGCTACTAGCTTGTACAATATGATGAAGTTTAAATTAGGCACATTCAGCTGATGAGTTACAAATAAGACGAAACGCACGTTAAACTAAATTCCACTGCTAGCCATTATTCATCTTTGCTTAGAATGCTTTTGAATTAAGTCAATATCAAAGCAATACTCATAGTATGCAAATATACCAAAAAGAAATGGATAAACTGCAGTCTTAAACATCAATGGTAAGATTCAAGCAAACAATATCAAGTAAGTTGATATTGTGTTTTATTACTTATAAACTTATAAACAAAATAAGAAGTGAGAAAAACTACGGTTCATGGTAGTTTATCAATGAATTGATTATGTTGTCGAATGTAATTTTAAGATGATACAGAAAATTTATCGTTCAGAATGAGATTTTTAGAGGAGCAAGAAATCAGGAAGAAGCGGATAGGATACACAATGAGAAAAGCACCCAGCTGCGTCATCACAAGGCAAGCCCTTACATGGAATCCTCAAGGTCAAAGGAGGAGAGGAAGACCAGAGAACACATTACTCCGGGAAATGGAGATAGACATGTGTAAAATTAACAAGAATTGGATGGAACTAGAAAGCAAGACCCAGGACAGAGTGGGTTGTAGGATGCTGGTCGGCGGCCTATGCTCCATTGGGAGTAACAGGCGTAAGTAAGTAAGTAAGTAAGTAAGTATGGTTTATAAGTTAAAGGGTAACATTTTCATTGTCGTTCTGAACAGTGTTATCGGGAAGCATTTCAAAGAGAAATGAGCTATTAACACTTTGATACAATTCATAGTAGCTTGTTCTATTCATTTAGAATATGGTTGGTTGTTATTCATAGCTGGAAAGTTGATCTCAACTGATCTGACCTTACAATACTAAATCATTATTCCTATTACGTTATAGGTTTATTTGATTTTGATGTTTATATTGACTGATGCTTGATTAGCGTGTCAGATTTCTAGAAATTCATTGAATTCCTTTGCGTTTCTTTGTTCAACCAAATAAATCAGCTGAGGGTTCATAAAACCAACATTTATTGAGGCTACAAACTGATCTAAGTGATAGGATTGTTGATGAGCGATGCTGTAAAGTTTCATATTAAGACAAAATCGTTGTCCAGTACTTTCAGGTTTTTAATAATTGTCCAAGTTAGATCAATTCATGATCTCAATAAAATTCAACAATCATCACAACCTTCATACTGGTAATTGTGTTTTCAATTGTCCGACTGTGAAAATGTTTTACATATATTTAAACAACAAACTGTGTCGGGTAGAGACAGGTATCTATCTCAGTATAATGGAAAATGGTCGCACAATTTCATGGATTGGTTGAGGTTAGACATTAACACTAATGGATGCCGTCTCAGTAGTCTGAAGATTAAGCATTCGCGCGCGAGACTGATATGTCCTGGGTTCGAATCCCGCGAGTGGGATCGTGGATCTACACTGCTAAGAAGTTCCACAATAGCACGAGTTGGACGTTCAGTGCTTCCAAGTTTTCAATGGTGGTCTATCATCATTTGATTCATGATCTGAATCAAAAAAGTCATGAATTTCTTATAAGATTTAACTTTATATCTTGGTAATTAGTGTATTAATCAATTCAGTCATAACATATGAAATTTCAATTAGGTTTAAGACATTTCAATAAAACAAAACATCAACTTACCGATATTAGAATCCCATTCATTGAATTACCATTTTCATAGATTATGCAAATAACCACTGTAAATCAACAAGATAAAATAATATGCTTCACAGTGTAATTATATTCCACATCAAGCCAATATATTAAAAAGTCAATAAATAGGATTTCAAGTATTTAGCAGACTTGTTTTTTTTATTAATATGAAGTGTTCACAGTTTTGCTTGCATCTGCTGAGATCACCGGGTAAGTAATAATGAGGTTAGACGAAAGGTATTAAGGAATGATAGTAATCAGTTGATGAGGTTGTGAATCTTCATCAATTAAGATGGTTGGGCCACGTATTGCGTATGCCCAAACACCAAGTACCACAATGTGCAATGCTGACTAGCGTTGGAGACTGGTGGAAGAAAGTTAGGAGCGGCAAAACCAAAACGTTGCACCAGTCCATAAAGTCACTAACTTCTGGTTTTAGCCATGTTGGTAGATACAGATTACTTGGTTGGGGTCCGCGTCACTATCGTAATCAATGGTTGGAGACTGTGTGACGTGGCTCAGAATCGATCACAATGGCGTCGGTGTATACATTCTCTATCTTCCCTTAAACTAAGAAATTAAAATCACTTCTTATCTTTCTTTCTACGAACTAATTCTTTCTTCCCGTATTATATCCTTATATGCAATCTTCCCTTTATATATTACACCATTGAGTTAACTGCTTCTATGAATCCGGTGTTCGTTATGTTGTGTTAATGATTAAGGTTTAGCAACTTGGACCGATGCATATATGTGCCTGGTCTTGCGTTATGGCTGACTGACTGACTCATAGTGTTATGAAGGTTCTCAATAGGTACAGGATTCCAATCATTTTAGGTTATTATTAAAACAAAATACCACAACACACATAAATGAACAAAGAATGTTATTCTTTAATAAGTTCTCATCAGATGCTTCAATTACTATATATCAAAACTAATTGGTATGAATGAATAGCCAAGTTTAAGATAATCAAATTGTTTAAAATTACATCATATGAATTTAAGATTATTGGGAAACTGTTTAGTATCAGAACGGGGTTTTGTGAATAGTTTTAGTAATTTAATAGTTGAATTCATGAGCCAATTAAAGCTAGATCAACATAGAAAACTCAGGAGCACTGGACGGAACATTTCATTCTAGTATGCGATTCCTCAGCAGTGCACATCCACTATCTCGTCCCACAAGATTCGAACCCATGACCTATCGGCCTTGCGCACGAACACTGAATATCTAGACCATTGAGACGACATCCAACAGTGTGAATGTCTATCTTCAACCAGTCCACGATATTGTGCGACCGTCCATCATTGTGTTTAGTGAGTTATTATCTCACAACAGATCTGGTTGAACTCCACTGGTCACGGCTTCTCATTTCTGAGGAATCCCATACTAGGACGAAACGGCTGTCCAGTTCTTCTAGGCTTTCAATGGTGGTATGGCATTAGTTGACTCATGAATTCAACTATTAAAATTTTTACTGTCAAAATAACCATTGTACAATGGTAGCTTATATAAGTTTATGTTTTTAATGAAATCATAAAATGAAGAAACAGAATAAATCTAAACATACATAAACTAAGAGAAACAATTATGTAATCAAAAGATCAGATCAAATATTTGATCGGTGATTACTAAGCCTATGAAATGATCTGAATTCTGTAACCATTATTAAAGTAAGGTAATATCAATAATTTCAGCAGTTGAGATCATGAGTCAATTGGAGCTAGACCACCATGGAAAACCTGGAGGCACTGGACGGACGTTTCGTCCTATTATGGGACTCCTCAGCAGTGGGCAAACACAACCCCGTCTCGCGCGAGGCGCCTATCCAACTAGACCACTGAATTGGCCGGCATCTAACGGTGTTAATGTCTAATTTCAACTAATTCACGAAATTGAGTGACACACCCACCATTGTCATCAGTGAGTTACTACCTCAAAACGGACCCGGTTGAACTCCACTGATCACTTCTTCTCACCAGAACTCCAGGATATACCTCTTGAATTCAAGGTTAAATAGTTGAATTCACGAGTAATTTAAACCTAGACTACCATGGAAAATCTATTAGCTCTGAATGACTGTTTCGTCCTAGTATGAGACTCCTCATCAGTGTTCATCAAAGTTGATTCATAGAGCATCTTTTGTACTAAACATTTGTTTAGTATTGTTGCTTATGACTATTGATTAATCCTTAATATGTAAAGCTTCTTAATTAAATATGAATTTATTTGTATAATCTAATTAGAGAAATAATTAAAATTTACTGTCTATGGTTTCTGTCAATGATTACATTTATGAAGTGACGTAATGCATATATCCGTGTTTTATGGTAAATTTATAATCAGTACTAATGACTGATTGTCTTTAGTTCTTTGGTGATTTATTTCCAGAGTTAATTATTGTATTCTAGTCAGATGCCATGACTTACGGAACCCAAAAGTGTTGGCTATCAGACAGTCATCCATCGGAGATGATAGATAATCGTATAATATCACGATTCGAATAGAGTTACATATATACACTGTTAGAATCCGGCTCAGTGATTTAGAGATGAAGTGCTCCCGTGTAAGATTGAAGATCTTGAGCTCTATTATCTATGATGGAGTCATGGATATGTACCGATGAAGGATCACATAGTAAGACGAAACATCTCGTTTTCCATAGATATTTAACTTATGTGAGTTCATTATATCAATATTATACAACAGTCTGCACGAATCTCTACATAGATGTATGGTTACGTCAGTGAGGTCTAAATTTATTATTCGTAAATAATGGTTAGCTTTCTTGCTAAGCAACAAAATATTTTTAATATTACTTAGTAGCTTTTTATAGCAATCTATGCACTGAGAATTCTGTTAAATGAGCTGTGATGTGTGCAAAGATGGATAGTGACTAGCAGTGGAATCCAGTTTGACGAGCATTTCGTTCTATTTGTGACTCATTAGCTAAATGTACCCGCACCTCAGAGTTGATGTTCACTCTAGGACTGGAACTCAGTACCGTTCACTTGAAACACCATCACATTATCCACTTAGCTATTGAGTCCTGATAACCATTTGCTTGTGCAATGGGGTGAAGTTGTTAATTCATTTGGTATTGTTTTACTTGAATCTTTCCATTGATGTTTAGGATTGCAGTTCATCTGTCTCTTATGTGTATATGTGCATACTGTGTGGATTGCCTCGATATAGCCTTAATTCACAAGCATTATATGTAAAGATGGATAGTGGCTAACATGTGATGTGGTCATCAGTCAATGAGAAATGAGATCGTCGAAGCGAATTTGTTTTTGGCAATTAACTAATTAGAAGAAAAAAAATCGACACAAGGACTTTTACCTTCCACTGAGTGAACAGAATTCAATTTTTTCCTAAAATATATTTCATCATACAATCGTATAATATTCTTGTGAACATGTCGATATATTCAGTAAAAGAGAAAAAGAACATGATTTTCATTTTCTTAATTGTTCATCTCATTTCATTTTATAAACATAATCCAATTTTCTTTGAACAAGTCAAAATACATATTTCCCTATTCATAAATTGTACATTAGTTATGTACGATTGAATATATGACAAGAATATTTATTGCGATCAAAGATTAACATTAAAAGAATAGTTAAGCTCATGAATCGATTGATGTTAGACCATCATGGAATACCTGGAATCACTGGACGGCCAACTCGTTCTATTGTGGGACTCCTCAACAGTGCGCATCCACATTCCCACCTCGTGAGATTCGAAACCAGGACATATCAGTCTGACGCGTGAGCGCTTAATCATTAGACCACTGAACTGGCTGGTATCCAACAGTGTTTATGTCTTACTTCAACCAATCCACGGTATTGAGCGATCATCCACCATTGTCTTCAATGAGTGACTGTCTCATACTATCCTATACTAGGACGAAATGGCCATCCAGTGCTTCCAGGCTTTTGATGCTTTTATAGGATTCACTCATTCATGATATCAATCTAAACACTTTACTCTAAGGTTAGTTTATGCACACAAAATTGAGGCTTATCATAACATTTCAGATTGCCCTAAACATCTGGAAGGTTCTGGAACCTTACTGAACACAGTAGAAGGATAGTTAATATGGCACATGACTCTTCACTTTCTAGATGCTTCTGAGACGCTTCAATTCAATGCTGATTGGATGAAATGTTTCTCAGAGTTTTTAGTGTCTCTTTGAGCTTTTTCTAAGGAATATATTAGGTATTCCCAACATTAATTACTTAGAAATGCCTATTTTACATGAAATATTTAGTTAAGAAAACAATGTAATATTTTTCTACACTTGTGAAATTGATAGTTAGATTGTATTCCATAAAACTATCCATGAACTTTAAGTTACTCTGTACTATCTTTATAAAGAATGCAAGTGTCATTTGTATTATTGATTGTGAACCTTTCAATAAACTGTTCAAACAACTCCTCAGCAACTGAAGAGTCCTATACTAAGACGAAACGATCATCCAATACTTCCAGGCTTTCGATGGTAGTCTAACATTCATCCATTCATAATATCAATCATTATCTATCATTTAATGACATTCTATTTAAATAAGATTAAACTCTAAATGATTAGATACAAATGATATTTCAGTGAATGATACAATGAGAGAATAAAGAGATCACTTTAATAAGTTGTGATAAGATTTAAAGCTAATCAGGATTAATCTATATGATCCATTGAAATAACTTTTCTAATGAATAGCTCAATTCCTTCTGATCCATTACAATCTCTTACATTTGTATTTCATCATAAACTTTTAATGAAATCACGTATTTCTATATGTAGTATGTAATAAGTTAAATGAAAACATACATATTTCATTGTGTATAATGACAATGGTAATTCTACTATAATGATCAGTATGAACATTAGTTAAATGGATAATTAATACATATAATTATATGTCATTTATAAGCAAAGATGAATGGTGACTAGTAGTAGAATCCAGGATGCATGTTTCGTCCTATTTGAGACTCATCAGCTGGATGTACCTACATCTCTTGGGTGGAATTCAAACCGATTAATATTCACCTCAAACACCATTGTATTATCTAATTAGCTACTAGCTTGTTCAATGGGATAAAGTTTAAATCAGGTATATTCAGCTGATGAGTCAAAAATAAGACAAAACGCGTATCCTGGTTTGTGCTACTAGTCACCATCGATCACTGCTTATGATGCTTGTGACTTCAGACAATATCGAGGCAATCATTTATGTTATACTTGCATATATAAAAGCTGAATGTATTAATGCATTAGATTGATGGATATAACTTTATATAAAAGTTATTATATAAACTATTTATAATTATTTACTGAAACATTTTATCAGTTTCATCTCTGATTATATAACTGAACTTATGAACATACAATTGATTATGATAGAGTTTGGTTAGGAGTCTATCTGAAGTTTGTGCTGATGATGATATTGTTCAGAAGAATAATGAAAGCTTCACGACCAAACTATTCAGCTTAGAGAATAAAACTCCATCAAAATCATCCACCTGAGCTACAGATCTTCTGAACCATCTCACAATTGATTATGTCATCATATTATAAATGTAAATACTTTCCATTTTTGTAATTTATATCAATATATGGTCAAGAATAAGCTCAATAGTTGGTGGGGTTTTGTTTCTTCGTAGCATATATTCATAATCCTACTAGAATCACTGTCCTTTCTTAAATTATCTTTTGAATGATGAATTTGTTGGAGTGATCCAGAAAAGTTTTTGCAAAAGACAAGCAAGGATCAGGAAACACTAAGAAGCGTTTCATCCGATCAGCGTTCACTTGAAGTTTTAGCCAAAAATATCAAAGAAGTAAAACGTCACATTTAGAGGTTCTGATTGGCTGATTGCTATACTGCTACTATGTTTAGTAGCATTCCAGAATCTTCTAGCAACCCAAGGACATCTAAAAATATTATAAAAACCCTATATTTTCTGTAACAAAATGAACCTAGGAGTAAAGCACTTCTCGCATACTTTAAATCTTCTCTCTCGTTGTTCAGGTCGCTGTACAGTTCTAGCTTGGGGGTTACAGAATAGCTTAGGAAACAAATATAGCGTTCAATTTGCAAGACATATCAAAATGTTTAAATTCAGGAATATGAGATCATATTACAAAGATTTTAATAATAATAATAATAATAATAACAATCAGGCTCTAAACTGAGCTTCAACTCCGCCTGGAGTCCCTCCGGGGGCTACTGCCGGTCCCAAGCCCGGATAAAGGAGGAGGGTTGGGCATGGGGTTAGCGTCCCCATCCCGTAGAAAACTAAATCGCTAAAAAAACGCTAGCCAGAAAAAAATTATTCAAACATTAAACTGAGCTTCAATCATTCAAACATTCGACAAATGATTCCTTGATATAACTTGATACTATACAAAAGTTTTCTTATGACTATGAGAAAGAACAGTTATACCAATCAAAATAGGATACTTTGGAACTTGTAATAAAAATAAGCTTTGTTATTATTACTATTTTGTTAACAGAATCATTGTTAATCAAATGGTATTGAATAGATGGTTTATTCTCAGTAATATTCACTCAGCCTCTAAATGCCTTGGTATGGCCGAGAGTAGTGTAGACCCTCCCTCCCTCTCCAAATGCTCTCACATGGCCACGCGTATACAGCCTCTGCCTGAAAAGTCCTACTCATTACCTTCTTGTGGCGGGGGTGTTGTTTACGAAAATGAGAGGACGAAACGCGAATGTCCGGCGCCTTAACCGGATTCCAAACCAATGGTGCACATGAGCTCCAGTATCCTGCGGGAACAAATGGTGTATGAACCAATCGTTAGTCACCAGCTACCATGGGACTGCATCTCCTCACGATGTTCCATTGCCTTGTGAGTCAGACCTTAAGGTCAAAAGCTCGGGGTGTGGTCCCCTAAGAAAACCACCTGCTTCGGTCTGGGCATCCGAGCAGTATCATAGCCCTCACACAAATTGAATGATTTATGTGGCGCATATGTATTTGGTGCCTCCTCGTACCAATGGTTGTGTGCTTAAATAAATAAATAAATAAAATATTCGCTCATGAACCATTCAAGGATTAAATCATTGACTTTTAAGTTTAGTAATGAGTGATTGAACTTGAAATTATTGATTTTACATTTTCAACTTTAATCAATTTGCGATATATAGATTGATTATCCTTCAATTTCATTAGTGATCAAAGTATCATTCTTGATATATAACAAACATACTACTTATAAAGGATATAATCTCTTGTAATACATTACGTAATCATATATACAATAATAGTCAGGGGAGGAAGAGGAGGAGGTGCCTGAAAAGTAAATTGGATTAGAGGTGGTCTTAGTGACCTGAGAGCTCGACCGCAGTGCTCAAGGGACAACTGCTTGAGGTTGGTCACACACGACCATTTTATGAGTAATTTTTGTATTAGCTCCGTACCTGTCTAGACCTTACCGCTGGAGGCGGATATCCGTGGGATAAGGCGAGGTGTGCATTTTTAGGGTCAACCATTTTTAACCCCACCCCTCCTTATGGGAAGGCAGTATCGCCGTCATGCTGGTTTTCTGAAGGAAACACCTTACTGCTGTCACAGTTCTGTACAGTCAGCAGTACGACTTCGCCTTAGGACCTTGAGTTTGTTGCTTTTAGTCTTACCGCTCTTCAACCGACCTGCCTGACATGGTAGGACCTTGAGGAACGGTTGTTCCAGCCAGTATAGCTCGGTTGCTTCATCACGATAGGCAAGCCGGACCATCACGTCAAAGTAGCGACAACGATCGGGATATTTAATAATCAGTCCTATTGAAGTATTACATTTAGAAATAATCAAAAAACATTAACTATTCAATAATACATTTTTACTTACCATAGTTCTCTTTTTTAATTGTATCTTTATTGAGTAATAATAAATTACGTAATTCTGTATTTTTGATGTGATTTACCTTGACTACAAAACTTTTTACACTATAACCAAATAAATAACAGTAATGATTAGTCAATTCTTTATTAATATTTTAAAGAAAGTAATACATTACAAATTCATGAATGTTCTCTTATGACATTCATTCTACAACACATGCATAATTCATGCATAATAATTACTTACGTCGGTTACTCTTCATTGAGGAGTATAGACCGCTCACTAGCACGCTCTATTCAACCCTGTCTCAAGTAGTTCTTTCCAGTTGACTTGTAATATGCCGATGACATAGTTCTATTTGGTGAAGACGCTGACAAAATGCAGAGTCTTCTGATCACTATAAGCAACAATGCAAGCATGTTCGGCATGCGATTCTCTCCCTCGAAATGCAAAATGTTACTTCACGATTGGGTTGCATCGACACTCGAACTAATGATAGGGAGTGAAGTAGTTGAGTGTGTCGACCGATTCACTTATCTTGGAGGTCTCATTAGCTCTTGTGGTCTAGTATGTGACGAAGTCTCAGCAGGGATACAGAAGGCTCGACTAGCTTTTACCAACTTGCGTCATTTATGGCGTAGGCGAGATATCCGTCTATCAACCAAAGGACGTGTTTACTGTGCAGCAGTTCGTCCCGTCCTACTTTATGGCAGTGAAACATGGCCGGCAAGAGTAGAGGATATTCGTAAGTTACTAGTATTTGATCATAGATGTCTTCGAAATATTGCTCGTTTATCCTGGGATCATCGAGTAAGTAACGCAGTTGTTCGGAAACGGGTACTAGGTAAGGATGGCAAATCCATTGATGAGGTAGTGAAACTTCATCAGTTGAGATGGTTGGGACACGTGTTACGTATGCACAACCACCGACTGCCTCGACGTGCGATGTTTTATGGTGTAGGAGCAGGTTGAAAGAAAGCTAGGGGAGGCCAGACCAAAACATGGCACAAGTCCATGAAGTCACTGACAAGTGGACTGAGTCATGTTGGTAGGTGTAGACTACCTGGTTGGGGACCGCGAGATGATAGCAACCGATGGTTAGAGACCCTGAATGGCATGGCTCAAAATCATTTGCAATGGCGCAGGTGCATCCATTCTTTGTGTTCTCCCAAATTCTAATTTTCTGAACTCTTCATGTCCCTTTTCTTTTCCTCTTTCCAAATTTATTTCACTGAATTATACTCTTTGAATAACATCTTCAAACCCTAATCTTTCCGACTACTGCTTATAATCTTACCGCCTCTACCACTACGGGATTTGAATCGAAAACCGGATCTCTGTGCTAATGTGGTGTGGCAACTCGAACTGATGTACGTACGTACAAAGTTTTACGTTGTTACTGACTGACTGACTTTCCAGTTGTTACTCATTCTTTTCATGTCTGCTTGCAATTCCTGACTCAGTGTGTTCATCAGCCTTCCTCTTTTGTGTTTCCCTTCAGGATTCTAAGTTAATGCTTGTCTTGTGATGTAGTTTGATAATTTCCTCAATGTATGTCCTGTCCATCGTCTTCTCCTAATTTCCTCCTCAGCTGGAAACTGATTTGTCTTCTCCCACATAATTTTTTCGCTGATAGTTTCCTGCCAATGGATGCTGAGTATGTTGCGTAGACAACTATTTGTAAATACTTTCACCTTCTTGATGATGGTTATAGTAGTTGATATGCAAGTTTCAGCTCCATACAATAGAACTATCTTGACGTTTGTATTGAAAATTCTGACTTTGGTGTTGGTTGGTAATTGTTTTGATTTTCATATGTTGTTCAATTGTAGAAATATGGCCCTCGTTTTTTCCATCATCACCTTTACGTCTGCATCAGATCCTCCTTGTTTATCGATGATGCTTCCCAGATACGTGATTAGAATTTATACAGATCTACTTGTGTAAAACATTCGTTTTACGATGTTAAAGATACACTATTGAGTGCTTTACTTCATTGTGCTTAATAAGTGTTTAACTTGGCTTAATGAAATTTTACTTCTAATTAAGAGATTCTAAGCACTATTTATTATCATTTTTATATACTTCTTCCAATGGCTAGAAGATATTTATCTCTTCAACACTTTCCAATCAATACTGGATCAAAATTTATAGTCCAGTGATCAATTTACCTAAATTATTGGTTGCTCTAGTTGTCAGAAGGGGCATCAGCCTCGTGATTCTCGAAGGACCTCGGCATTCATCATGAGACGTCACAGCTCTTCTAAATGAAGATTTTCTAACTCCCAGGGCAGAGTTTAAATATTTCGAATTATTTTATCTGGTTAGCGTTTTATAGCTACTTAGTTTTCTACGGCATGTAATCGCTAACCCCTTTCTCAACCCTCTTTCTTTATCCGGGCTTAGGAACGACAGTAGCCCCAGGGGGCTCCAAGCGGAGTTTTATCCATTAATCACCATCTTCAAATTAAATAAACAAATAAATATATACTTACTTATTACCATATGATATTGCCTCATTACTAAAGTTGAAGACAATACAATTATGTGTTTTATTATGAATAGATTTTGTACTAGATTTTCCTGTAGAATGTGTTTTCCATTCATTTCGATGCTTTAAAATTAATGAATGATCAATTGTGAAAGTTCCAATATTATTTATTAATTCCAACTTTGATGAATCCAATTGTTGAATCGATACAAAACGCTGAAAAATGATCAGAGACAAACAAAATGAATGAACAATATGGGATTGTGGAGATTAATCGCTATTTGATTGAAAGACCAACGCTGAAAACCTGGAAGCACTGGACGGCCAACTCGTCCTATTGTAGGACACCTCAGCAGTGCACATCCACGATCCAGCTTGCGGAATTCTAACTCAGAGCCTTTGATCTCGCGCGCAAACGCTTAACATCTAGACCACTGAACCGACATTCAACAATGTTAATTTTTAACCTTAACCAATCCACGAGATTGCGCGATCATCTTTCATTGTACTGAGGTAGATGCCTGTCTCTACTCGATAAGGACTAGCTCCACTGGAGATAATAGGACGAAACAGCCATCCAATGTTTCCAGGTTTTCAATGGTGGTCTCACATCAATCGGTTCAAGATCTCAATCAAAAATGAATTAAATATTAAACTACAGTAAAAAGTATAATATACTAACAATATGCAATGAGAAATTGAATTTAAGATGTTGCTTGAGCTAAATAAAAAACGTACCTTTTCCTTAGGCAGAATGTCTATTAAAGTAGATAGTATTTTCCCATTCTAATCCTTGATTTTAATCCCAACCCAGAGTTTCATAAGTTTGTAAAAAGAAGGGTGATAAAGAACGGCATTGTAGGGGGTATCAGTTCGTGATGAAACCTTTGACACTCATATTGTAAATCAATCTTATAATTTCAGCTTAACTGTTAATATCTAACCTCAACCCTCTTGCATTATCGTTAGCATTAGTTGTTGAGGAAAACTATGGGTTGATCATCCTAACTCACAACACTAACCTAAATCCTAATCTGCTAAATTAACCTTTTACTTTTACTACAAAGTATAATTCAGCATGTAAGAGTTGATTATTCAGATCAAAGCTATTATTCTATTGTTATTATATTGCTTTGTTGGTGTTCATACTTTTGTAACTAGATAAGGTTTCCCAAATGTCTGATAGGTAGCTCAAGATCATCGGTATATTATACGTTTACCTAAACTGCAGTTAAAATAGAAATTGAACAATCATCAAATGTTTCTGTGGTTGTGAAGCCATAGAAAAGACATTATTCCGTTGCTTTAAAAACGATTTACTTTATAAAGTATGGAGGACTTGTAGAGACTGTACCATTTTCATAATTGAAATCATAAGTCGATCTAAGCAAAACCGCCATTGAAAACTTGAAAGCACTGGATTGCCAGCGAATGCAATTCATTTTGAATGTGAGACAGTCGTTCACTACAGTCAATAGATGAAGGGTTGCACAAGGTTGTGGATTGACTGAGTGCTAGTTCAGTGGTCTAGAAGTTAAAGATTCTCGCGCAAATTCCAAGGTCCTAGATTCGAGTTCCACGTCAGAGATCATGAATGTGCATTGTTGAGGAGTCCCATACTAGAATGAAACTGCCATTCAGTCCTTTCAAGTTTTCAATAGTGTTATACCTTAAATCGACTCATGTTTTCAATTGTGAAAAGTTGTTTTAATCTTACAATTAACCAATGACATAATAATAGTAAAATGATGTGATATTTTACAGATAACAGGAAAATGTTCCAGATAGACTAATCTACAGATTGGTCTCATGGATGAGATTTATGCCAAACCAGATAATACATATAATCTTGGTTATTTCGATTATAAATCACTGGTTGTTATCATAATCGGTTTATTTCTATCTTCATCTAATCTTTACCTAATATGATTACTTTATTGATATTGAACAAAATCTAAAAGGGCTTTTCATCATAAACTGATATAGATAAGATTAAAGTATGGGTCAAATTAGACATGTTAATAAAAGATGACTTCAAGGTTACAGGACAAGGTTGGATGGCGAGTGCTAATGGTCAGCCTATGCTCCTCCACGAGGAGTAACAGGCGTTAGTAAGTAAGTAAGTCAAGGTTACAACATATAACTGAGAGAAGAATACTGATTATCAATTAGATACTAATCAAATTCAAAGATAATATAATGATGACAAATTTATAGGATTATGGATTACTTAGTAAAAGACAAGTAGTAATTCTAATAGAGTTTAAACATAATAGCGAAAAGAAGCTATTCATTGTTGACTGATTGTAAGTTAAGTCTTACATGTTACTCGAGGAATCATAGAAACCAATATAGCTGTACTGGACAATTTAAGTGTAGTAATAGCAGTTGAGTCATATGTGAAGGCGTGCAGTAGCATATCTACAATTGAAGAACATGTGGGACTGAATGCAACTGTCTGTTAACCAACACCAAAGTCAGAATTTTTAATACAAATGACAATACAGTTCTACTGTATGGATAGGAAACCTGGAGAACTACGAAAGCCATCAACCACAAGATACAAATGTTCATTAACAGTTGTCTACACAAAATACTTCGGATCTGTTGGTCACACACTATGAGCAACAACCTACTATGGGAGAGAACAAACCAGATCCCAGTGGAGGAAGAAATCAGGAAGAAGTGCTGGAAGTGGATAGGATACATAATGAGAAAAGCACCCAACTGCATCATCATAAGACAAGCCCTCACATAGAATCCTCAAGGCCAAAGGAGGAGAAGAGGAAGTACGAAGAACACATTACGTCAATAAATGGAGACAGACATGAGAAGAATGAATAAGAATTGGACAGAACTGGATAGGAAGGCCGACGACAGAGTGTTGTAGAATACTGGTCGACGGCCTATGCTCCAATGGGGAGGGAGGGGGATAACAGGTATAATAAGTAAGTAATAGCAGTGGAGTATTTTTAATACTGTGTAGATTTATAGTCGGAACTTATGACAGAAACATTATTATCTATGTGAGAGAAAATTCATACTATCAAATGAAATAGTCATATGAAATTTAGAAGTATAACAAGTTTCTTAGCTTGTTTAAACGTTCAGAAGATTGACTTATTTGAAGTTGTGCTTTATCAAAGTTCCTTTAATGAGAAGGCCCTAGAAATATTTAACTCATCATTGTAGTTATATTGAAACTCGCTCAATTCTCCACCAATCCGTTTAGCTTTATCATATACAACATTGAATTTAACTTGAATTGAAGACCTTCAATTACAATTTAGAAACTTGAATGGGTAAATGGATAATGGTCATAAATTTCCATTATACATTTTGAGATTATTCATTTCGAATATAACATAGTGAACAAGAGCATAAATGGAGATAATCGAATAGTTTACAGAACATCTAAGATCTATACAGTAAATACTTCATCTTTAAAATCTTAATCAATCGTCTTAGACTTTATTGATCTTACATTTCCACATCAATCATTCTTTGTTCACCTTCTCTTCTCCTTGATCTTCATCATCATCTATCACTAGGTATTTCATTTTTAATTATTAATGATACATACTACTTATATTTGTCGATATCAGTAGTACACACCACAATAGTAATCTGTGATTACATTGAGAAACTATTTTAATTATAAACACCCTCATAAACAAAAACCAAACATTGAATGATTGAATAATCTTAGTCTATTGACCTCTTAAATTTGTTTAGTCTGATATAACAATAATAATAATAATACTGAAGAAATCGATATATTCCATTGAACATTCCTTCATTTTTGGGTTACAATTCAATGAAAGTGTATTTCATAAAGTTATGTCATAGTAAATTACAATCAATAGTTCTTACACTTGTATTGAATAATTGATGAATCACTTCAGTTAGGATACAGTATAGTTGATCGGGATCAATGTTATCTAATAAGTTCAATGTAGACTGTAATAAAAAAAGAAGAAACAAAACAAAATAAAGTGAATATAGAAATGTATATATCTACCTGAAATACATGGTTACTAGACTTACTTACTTACTCACTCACTCACTCACTCACGCCTGTTACCCTCAATAGTGTATAGGTCGTTGACCAGCATTCTCAAACACATTCTCTGTCCTCGGCCTTCGTTTCTACTTCTATCCAATTCATGTTCATTCTTCTTATGTCTGTCTCCATTTCTTTGATCTTCCTCTTCTCCTTCTTTGGCCTTGAGGACTCTAAGTGATGAGAGCTTTCCTTGTGACGGAGTTGGATGTTTTCCTCAATGTGTGTCCTATCCACTTTCAGTGATTCTTCTTGATTTCTTCCTCCACTGGAATTTGGTTTGTTCTTTCCCATATTATTAGGTTGTTGCTGATAGTGTCTGGGTAAACGGATGCGAGATATTTTGTGTCGACAACTGTTAATAAACAATTGTATCTTTTAGATAATAGCTTATTGTTATCATTGTAAAAATGTTTACTACACTAAGAGATCATTATGGAGAATATCGAATTTCATTGAAATCATGAACTGATCATAGACAATCATTAAAAACGTGAAAGCATAAGATAGAAATTAAGTCTTAATATGGAACTCATCAGTAATGTAGATCGACGGCCTCATCAACAAATAATCGAAGTTATAAAACTCGGATTCGCACAAGCACGCTTAACCTCTAGACCACTGAATTAGATTTCAATGGTGCACAAGTCTGATTCGAATCAATCTACGGTATTACGCTATCGACTTCTATTGTCTTCGGTGGGTAACTGCCTCATACAACACACAGCTAAACTTTACTGGAAATCCGAAATTTTCTTTTCGGAGCTAGTCGCCAGTGAGTACATGACAATGGACACTGTTAGATTGTGGAGCTTGTTCAACTTTATTTCAGACCGAAGATCCTGGGTAGGATTCTCATATCCGGGGTCGTGAGTGTCCACTGGTGAAGATTCCTACACTACAATGGAACGGTCGTCCACTACTTCCAGGTTTTCAATGGTGATCTGACTTAGATCGGTTCATAATTTCAATAATATTATCTTGCATAGATTGACGGTTTTTTGACATTAAATTGTTTTTGAAGACAGTTTTTGTTGTGGACTGATCTAGCTAGAAAATTTGGGAGTTTTGAATGTTGAACTTTAAAATGAATACAAGTATGAACTGTCAAATCGTTGGATTCAAAATTAATGAAATAAAGGTATTGTGCTAACGAAGTATTTACTAACAATTGTCTAAGCAAGATACTCAATATTCGTTGGCCGGATACCATCAGTAACAACCTAGTGTGGGAGAGAAAAAACCAGCATCCAAATGAAGAGGAAATTAGAAAAATATGATGGAACTGGATAGGACATACATTGAGGAAATCATCAAACTGCATCACGAGGCAAGTACTTACTTGAAATCCTTAAGGGAAACAGAAAAGAGGAAGACCAAAACCTACAGTGTACAGGAAATTAAAGGCAGATATCAAAAGAATAAATAGCAGCTGGAAACAACTGGATAGGTTTGTCCAGGACATAGTTGAATTGAGACTGCTGTTAGGTGGCAAAATAATTCAGGTCAACATTTTAATAACGGTTGAAATGAACTTATCTAATTATTTATTAGTTTGAATGGTGCCAAACCAACAAATGATGAAGTGAGTTATACCTTGATAATCATATATTAAAATACAAAAGATTAGAATCTTGTAAAATAACAGTCTGTTGCCTAAGAAGATAGAAATGAACAAAGTTTAAACAATAAATAAGTTATCAGAAGGGGTTTTGTGGAGATTTTAGTCATTTCAATAGTTGAAATCATGAGCCAATTGAAGCTAGACCAACATCGAAAACATGGATGCACTGGACGTCCGTTTCGTCCTAGTATGGGACACCTCAGCAATGCACATCCACGATCTCACCTCATGAGACTCGAACCCAGGACCTATCAGTCTTGTGCACGAACGCTTAACCTCTAGACCACTGAGCCGGCCGGCCGGCATCCAACGGTGTTAATGTCTAACTCCAACCAATTGCAAATTAATTGTACCATAGAAACATATTAATTCACTCATTCTTATTTGTTAATTAACAGACAGTGACTTGAAAAATGAATAACCATATCACCATACTTCATAGGAAATCAATAAATCTATTTGTAAAGTAGTTTTATAGAAGTTATTTTGGATTACTAATAGTATTTGTTGCGGACTAACATCAGCTTGAAAATCAACGAATAGTTGTATTTGTTCTTGAATGGAACTTTTCAGAAGTACAATGCCATGAGTCCACAAGAAGTCAAAGTGATAAATTACCGTTCTCATACTTGATACTTTAGAATTCAGAATCCTATAGATATAAATTCATCAGATTAACACTATAAGGCACACTACTGAAGTGCTTAAAAACGCGATGAAACAACTATCCAGTACCATTTGGCATATATTGCTTATCCAGTTGATATCAGTATCCACTTGTTGACTTAGAATATGCCGATGACATAGTTCTATTTGGTGAAGACGCTGACAAAATGCAGAGTCTTCTGATCACTATAAGCAACAATGCAAGCATGTTCGGCATGCGATTCTCTCCCTCGAAATGCAAAATGTTACTTCACGATTGGGTTGCATCGACACTCGAACTAATGATAGGGAGTGAAGTAGTTGAGTGTGTCGACCGATTCACTTATCTTGGAGGTCTCATTAGCTCTTGTGGTCTAGTATGTGACGAAGTCTCAGCAGGGATACAGAAGGCTCGACTAGCTTTTACCAACTTGCGTCATTTATGGCGTAGGCGAGATATCCGTCTATCAACCAAAGGACGTGTTTACTGTGCAGCAGTTCGTCCCGTCCTACTTTATGGCAGTGAAACATGGCCGGCAAGAGTAGAGGATATCCGTAGGTT
Organism: Schistosoma haematobium; assembly: GCF_000699445.3. Lineage (NCBI taxonomy): Eukaryota > Metazoa > Platyhelminthes > Trematoda > Strigeidida > Schistosomatidae > Schistosoma > Schistosoma haematobium. The sequence goes on along the minus strand of NC_067199.1, from coordinate 800,898 downwards.
ACTAGTATTTGATCATAGATATCTTCAAGACATTGCTCGTATATCCTGAGACCATTGAGTAAGTAACGCAGTTGTTCGGAAACGGGTACCAGGTAAGGATGGCAAATCAATTGATGAATTAGTGAAACTTCATCACTTGAGATGTCTGGGACATGTGTTATATATGCCTCTACAAACCTTACTTTACGTCTGTAATGATCACGTACATATTAATGATTGACTTTAAAATATATAATTGATTTTCTGGGAGAGTATCTCGACTACTATAGTTTAATCACATTGTAAATGAGTTAACTATTTATCGAACTTATCAGACGATCATCATGGAATATCATCAGTTGAAAACAAAAGCTTGAAATATAAACGAAAACTGAACTGATCTATGATATCTGCCACTTATTGTGTATTTATAGTTTCTAAAGTATTATGAAACCTGAAAGACATTCACATTCTATTCATGACAAAATTGTTGGTAAGTATTGTTATGATGACAAAACAATCGTTTAGTATTATCTTATCTTAATTAGAACCATGATGACAATCAACCTTAAATCAATAATTCATAAATAATCTTTATTAAAGATTAATCTCATTTGAGTAATACCATCAGAGAGAATTAGAAAACCATTTCTCCTTAATCTGGAACACTGATACAGTATAAACCTTAATCCATCCACCTTTATGTTAATCAGAAAAACGCTTGGTCGTTAAAATAGTATCTCACATACAATTATCTATGCAGAAGAACAATTATTGTATATATGGAAATTTTAAAGTAAATTCGTTGATTGAGATCATGCATGGATTGATGTTAGACCACCATTCAAAATCTGAAAGCCCCGGACGGCTGTTTCGTTCTAGCTTGGGACTCTTCAGACGTGTTTGGTAGAGTTTAATCCGTGTCGGGTAAAGATAGGTATTTACCTTAGACAATGGATGAATGGTTATGCAGCTATTCATAGACCAATGAAAGCTAGACATTAACATTGTCGGATGCTGACTCAGTGGTTTAGAAGTTAATGGTTCGAGATCGAAGATCCTGAGTCTGAATCTCGCGTGTGGGATTGTGAATAACCACTGCTAAGGAGTCTCATACTAGGACGAGAAGGCTGCCTAGTGTTTCCAAGTTTTCAATAGTGGTCTAACACAAATCGATTCACGATCTCAATCAAAAACTTGACAATCTCTACAACCCCATACTAATAAATGAATTGAGTAAAACATATACTCATTTCATATACAATACTTTGTTACTCCTACTTTGTAAACATTTTCCATGAGAATAAAATGAAGAAATTATAATTTATATTCATTTGATATTGTTTTACATGAATCTTCCCATTGATGCTTAACACTACAATTGATCAATCTGTTATTGACATTTGTGTATACTGTGTGTATTACCTGGATATTGCTTTAATTCACCCAATTCCATAAGCAAGTGTCTATCAGGACTCAGTAGCTAATTGGATAACATGATGAAGTTTGGAATCAAACGGTACTGTATAAGAGTCCCAGAGTGAACATCAACTCTCTGAGATGCAGGTACATCCAGCTGACGAGTCCCAAATAGAATGAAACGTATATCCTGGATTCCACTGCTAACCACTATCTATATTTGCTTAAAATTATAATTTATACTTAAAACATTAAACTTTTTATAACCTTTTTGAGAATAATTTCTTGAAAGAAATAAAGGTTCCATTCAAATGAAAAATTCTCAGTTGAACAGATAAAGGAAGTAATAAATATGAAGGTTATTCATAGTTTATAAAGAAATGAATTGGTTCATGATATAATTACATAATCATCTTGTGTTTCAATTCATAATCACAAATAATAGTTATCTTGAATTCTGTAAAAGTGTCAACCACTGACAGAGAATTCTTCATCATTGCCTTCTCGCGGCACCGGTGTTGTTTATAAAATTGAGAGGACGAAAAGTGAATGTCCAGTGTTTTAACCTGGTAGGTGAATACAGAAGATCTACCTAGGGGAGTTGGAAAACCCTGATTCCAAACCAATGGTGTATATAAACTCCAGAATCCTAAGAAAACAAATGGCGTATGAACCAATTATTGGGGACCGACTACCATGGAACTGCATGTCCTTACGATGCCTTACTACCTTGTGAATCAGACCTTTAGGTAGAAGGTTCCGGGTGTGGCCCCCTAAGAAAACCACCTGTTTCGGTTTGGTCATCTGGACAGCATCCCAGCCCTTACACAGATCAAACGATTTAGGGATTACTAAATACTAATTATATTAAGTATATCATTATCAGAATAAGTCGAAAGTAATGTGGTTTGGTAAACTGGTAGTACAATATCGATTATTCTGAATGATTAATTGAAAACAAATTCTAATCATTAATAAGTTCCCAGTTATATGTATCCATAAAAATCAATTTATGTTGATAAACATTTATAACACTCAAAGAGGAGGAAGTGGTCTAGTGGTTAAGCGTGACCAGGACTGATTGGTCTTGGGTTCGAATCCCGAGAGGTGGGGCCATGGATATACATTGTTGAGGAGTCCCACAATAAGACGAAACGACGGTTCAATGTTTTCAGGTTTTTCCATGATGTGATTTAGCTTCAATTGACTCTAGTTAGAATTTATTGATTTTGTAAGTATTACATTACTTCTAAGTGAATAAACTTAATATTCAATAGAAAGTAATTCAACTCTTTAAGATGGTTTTATATTAGCTGATTATTAGTTGCCATCGAGACAATTTGTTGAATTATGTGAACTTATTAGAAAAAGGCATTGTATTGCATTCATGTATTGGTAGGTTTAATGAATTAGGTCTTGAATATTGTTTCAATACAATTCAGTTCAAGCATTTGACATGGTATCTAATAGAATGAATAATTTTCTTTTCTAGTTAGCGTTTTTTTAGCGAGTTAGTTTTCTGCGGGATGGGGTCGCTAACCCCATGCCTAACCCTCCTCCTTTATCCAGGCTTGAGTCCGTCAGTAGCCCCCGGAGGGACTCCATGCGGAGTTGTATCTAATAGATGATGTATGTTATTCAGTAGACAATTTGAAGTATTAACTTGATTAACCATTGATTGTCAGAGTATGATGTTTATAGTAAAACATTAGAAAATGTGATGTGTTTTATTTTGAAATTCTTCTATCATTTACATACTGAGAAGTGAAGTTGTCAATGTTGATTTAGTTGTATGGAGAATTATATGAGATGTTATCTAATGTAATTCTAAGGTTGGTGAAGAAGATTTGTAGCTCAAGTGAATGATTTTGATGAAGTTTTGTCCTCTAAACTGGATGGTTTTGTCGTGGAGCTTTCATCGTTTTTCTGTACGACACCATTAAAACAAATTTCAGGTAGAAGTGAAGTGTTCGAATCTCTTCACATATTACTCATAACGTGTCCTGTAGACCTCGATGTTGATTAGTTCTTGTTAACCTTAAACCTGTCAATGTTTACTTCTTTGTTTTGGTTATATCCCCTATTGGTTTAATTTTTACGTGAAGTTTCTGTTGACGATGTCGTTCAGGAGAACGATGAAAGTTCCACAAAACAACGATCCAGCTCATAGGACAAAACTCCATCAAAATATGACTATAGATTATCATTTTATTCATTGAGAATAATAATAGTAACTATCAAAGTATGTAAAAGCACCTTTAGCCTGTATATTTAGAGGTTTAATCAAACGCAATTGTAAATCAACAAACGAATTAACTCAATTAACTATAACTATAATAGATCTTGTTTACTAGTGTTCATGTTCTGTTATCATTTTGAAATAAATTAGGTCTCTTAACTTGTAAATATTAAGCTAATACCTGAAGTCAATCAATTACAACATAGGATCAGGCACATATATGCATCGGTCCAACTTGCCACACTTTACTCATTAGCACAACATAACGAACACCGGATTCATAGAAGCAGTTAACTCAATGGTGTAATATATAAAGGGAAGATTGCATATAAGGAAGGAGGAATTAGTTCGTAGAAAGAAAGATATAAAGCGATTTTAATCTCACGATTTAAGGGAAGACAGAGAATGTATACACCGACGCAAATGTGATCGATTCTGAGCAATGTCACCAAGAGTTTCCAACCATTGGTAATCATAGTCACGAGGACCCCAACCAAGTAATCTGCACCTACCAACATGGCTAAGACTAGAAATTAGTAACTTCAAGGACTGATGTCATGTTTTGAATTGATCACACCTAACTTTCTTCCAATCATCCCCAACACTAGTCTTACATTACGCATCGTGATAATCGATGTTCAGGCATATATAACGCGTGACCTAATCATCTTAGTCGATGAAATACTTAAAGTAGTATGATGAATAAGCTGAATAGAAAAGAAACGGGAAAAACACACACACACAGAATGAATACATACCTCTATCTGTAATTGTTCAGTGAATTGTAGTGTCATTTTCTTCTTAGAACATTCTTTATATTTATGATTATTACATGAAAATAACCATGATGAATTGTCTAATCGAAATTTTCTTAAAAAATCTTTACGATATTGTGAATTATTTTTAGTTGTTAATGAATTTTCACAATGAATCATATTTACTTGATGAGGAGGATAAGATGGAGGATAAGGTGGAGGCGGATGATCATTCATTGATAATCCAGATATTGAATAAGTTACTGATGAAGTTGTCAACGACAAGTCACATGAATCTGATCCTGATGAAAATGTTGATGATGTTGACGAAGATGTTGATGAAGAAGGTGATAATGATAATGATGATAATGACAAAGATTTTCTACATCAACATAAACTGTCTTCGTTTAATATTATCCAAATTCATGTTGTTGTTGTTGTTGTTTTGTTATAATGAATATTTAAGTGTTTCAAATGAATTTTCTTTAAATCTTTAAGTTGTTCTACATGACAACAATTCGAATGATTATTCTTCACATGAATCATTTATTTTAATACATTTGAACTAGATTAGTGGATTAAAACTATAGTCAATCTCTTCGTTTACTATAGATGACATGTAACTAAGTAAGTAAGTAACTAAATAAGTAGGTAGGTAAGTATAGGTAGGTAGTTTAATGCTGAAAGACCTCCTTAATAAAATGTAATGAATATACACCTATTTGATCATCTTCAAAAATGATTTTGTTACTAAGGGATACACATGCATACTTACATACCTACATAGCTATATGTATCTATGTATGTGTGTGTATATATGTATTTGTTTATCAGTTTTTACATAGAGATGGTTATTGATTGTTTCTAAGTGAGAAAATGATGATGATGATGATTCTATGAAAGTGAATAAATTGTCGAATAGACAGACATATAGTAAGACATACTCATTCATGATACCCTATCTACAATATAATACTGATTGTATGCATTTATGTTTAAAGAGAATCAGGGTAAATGAATAGATTTAAACAAATTAAAACATAACATTAATATTTAATAATAATTTAAAGAAGAAATGATGTCAAGAAATAAGTAATTGAAATTCTAAGAATTTAACACCGCCTGGAACTCCCTACCCCTCCCCAATGGTTACAGCCGGTTTCAAGACCGGTTAAAGGAGGAGGATTTGATAGGGGGAGGGTTAGTGACCGTATCTCGTAGAAAACTAATGCTAATCAGAAAAAAAAAAGAATAATTCAAATTGAGACTTTGATCAGTGAAAACCAGAAATTATGGAATAATCGTTGGAAATATAAATTATTGAATACTAATTTTCAATGATTTAAAGGTTAAGCACTTTTTACGAAGGGATCTTTGAAATAAAAACAGCACATGTCTAGTACATTCTGGTTTATATTGATTATCTTTATTTATTTATTTGAACACATAAATATTCTTATAAAGGGGCAGGGGATACATATGTGTGTGGACTATGTTACTGCTCAGGTGACCGAACCAAAGCAGATCGTTGTTTTAGGAGGCCACACTACGATTATACCTCCAATTTAAAGGTCTAATTCATAAGACAGTAGAGTAACGTTAGGAGATGCAGTTTCATGGTAGCGGATAACCAATAATTGGTTCATACACCATTGGTTTGGAATCAGGGTTTTCCAACTCGCTTAGGTGGACTATCCGTGTCCACCAACCCGGTTAATGTGCTGGATATTCACTTTTCGTCCTCTCAATTTCATAAACAACACCGTTGCCACAAGAAGGCACTGAGTAAGACTTCCTTGGTCATATAAGAGGATTCCGAGAAGGACAGATGACTCTCCTCACCCTAGGCTGTACCAGGGTACTTGGGGGTCATTGATTATTTAGCTATAATCAGTCGATGATGTAAAATACTAAGTTCAAAAATCTTCCTAAACCTTGCAATAAATTTAAGTTTTCTGGAAATATTGATCATTAAAGACTGATAGAAATAATCCAATGAATGTTTTCTAACTGAACAACCAAAAAGAAAGAAAATTAGTTACCGGATGTGAACTGATGTGAACGTTTCATTACACAGTATGATAATAAATGAATGTCAGAAGGGGTTTTGTGAAGATTATAGTAATTTTAGTAGTTGAGATAATGAGTCAATTGAAGCTAGACCACCATGGAAAAGCTGGATGCACTAGACGGCTGTTTCGTCCTAGTATGGAACTCCTCAGCCATTACAGTGCAGTTCAACCAGGTCTGTTGTGAGATATCAACTCACAATTGATTGATCACTGGGTGGTGATCAATGTCATGCTTGTCTAGTCCTTATTAGTGCAGATCGAATGCTATCGATCATGTTGCAATGTGGCCACCAGTCTAGGTGACTCGACACTGCGGGCACTATGTATTAAGATTTAGATGGTGATTGGAGGTAGTCAACAGGAAACCCTGGACCCGGGTTTCGTGCTACTTGGCACTCGTCAGCAAGGTGTCACGGCTCGGATAGCTCAGTGGTAACATCTCTGACTGTAAAGCTGGGTGACACGAGATCGAATCCGCCAGGGAGCACCAGTTCCCTTAAGATTACAAGTACACCTTGCTGACGGGTGCCAAGTAGCACGAAACCCGGGTCCAGGGTTTCCTGTTGACTACATCCAACCACCATCTAGATATCAACTCACTGAAGACAATGGTGCACGGTGGCGCAACTTTGTGGATTAGTTGAAGTTAGATATTAACACCATTGGATGCCGGCCGAGCCAGTGGTCTAATATTTAAGCGCTCGCGCGCGAAACTGATAGGTCCTGGGTTCGAATCTCGCAGGGGGCGTGGTCGTGGATGTGCACTGCTGAGGTGTCCCATACCAGGACGAAGCGGCCGTCTAGCGTTTCCAGGTTTTCCATGATGGTCCAGCTTTAATTGACTCATTATTTCAACCAGTGAAATAAGTAAATAATAAATACATCAATTAGTCATTTTTTAATGGTCTATAAGACTAACCAGATTCAAGTAAAAAAGTCGCAATTAAGGCCACCACTCTAAGTTACTGGACATTCAGCCCACTATGTTTTCAGATCAGGTGTTTGGAAATAGTGGTGAAGAAACCCTTTATAATATCGGTTTCATACTAATTAGTATTCAGCAATAAAGCATACTTCAATCTAAAGGAAACTAATATTTAAACTACTTAAGCTTATAGGGTTTTGATTGACCTCTAGTTAAACAGAAAATAGCTCATTAGTAATGTTACAGACTATAAAACTGAGTGACATTAGTTCACGTTTCATGGAGTACATCAATTCTTCAAGATTATAAGTTCACCTTGCTAACGAAATAAAATGACAAGGTTGGATCGTCTATTCCATCCTCTCATACACATTAATGAGAAATTCTCATTATCCCAGTGACATGTTCTGATAAATGGTGTCTAACTACATTAAGAATGAAACAGATACCACAATTTGACAGTCTTACAATATTTCAAACTGGTTAAATCTGAATCACAAATAACACTTTTGGATCCCAACACATAAAAATCTGAGGTCTATACAGTAAATACTTCATTTACAAAATGTAAATCAATGGTCTCAGAATTGAATGTTACTTCATTTCCACACCAATCATTCTTTGTTCTCGTTCTTTGTTCTTCGGTCTTCTCAACATTGGGCTGCTAGGCATTTCATTTTGGATTAATGATACATGCTATTTATATCTGTCAATATCAGTAGCATACACCACAATGTTAGTAGCATATTTATATTAACAAAATTGTTCAACTTTGGATAGTTTTTTCTTAAGAGGTATTATTTTCCTGATTGTAGATAGGAATTTTCTATCATTGAATAATCTTTTTAATCCAGAGTTTTCAGTGCAATTAACAGTGAAATCCAATATGTGCATTTCATCCTATTCGGTACTCATTAGTTGGATGTACCTGTATCCCAGTGTTCATGTTCATTCCGAGATTCGAATACAATACTGTTCACTTCAAACGTCATCTTTTCAGTGGTTATTTTATAATCATAATTTTTCAAGTAATTTTATGTCATATATTCAATAACAGGTTTTTACGTCCAAACAAATATACTTCGAAAGAATACTGGAAAGAAACTATTGTCTGTCAGACAGTTTTTAGGCTATTTACTGAACATTTGAAATGGTCATTCTCGTTCATTTATGTGGAAAAATTCCATAAATTATGTATATAATTAAAGTGAAATAAGCTAACCCCCTTTATCAGAGCATTTAATTCACTTCTTTGTTCTATCTGATTGCATAATAATCATGATTATGACAGTTGCAAATTCCTTAGACGCTATTTTGAGAAACTTTGTAATGACTTTGCTTCGTTAATCAAGCACCATTTTAACGGTTATCATATCAATCTTAATATGAAGGACTGCGTAGACGCCCAACTTCGTGATCAATAGGCAGGATTCCGTAAGGATAGATCGTGTACAGACAAAATCGCAACTCTTCGGATCATTGTGGTACAATCAATTGAATGGAATTCATCACTCTACATCAACCTCATTGACTACGAAAAGGCGTCTGACAGCGTGGACAGAACAACACTATGGAAACTTCTTCGACACTACGACGTGCCTCAGAAGATAGTCAATATCATACAGAATTCATATGATGGATTACACTGCAAAATCGTGCATGGAGAACAATTGACAAAGTCGTTCGACGTAAAGACCGGTGTCAGGCAAGGTTGCTTACTCTCAACCTTTCTCTTTCTCCTGGTGATCGACTGGATCATGAAGACGTCAACATCTGAGGGGAAGCATGGGATACAATGGACATCTAGGATGCAGTTGGACGATCTAGACTTCGCAGATGATCTGGCCCTTCTGTCCCAAACGCAACAACAAATGAAGGAGAAAACGACCAGTGTAGCAGCAGCCTCAGCAGCAGTAGGTCTCAACATACACAAAGGGAAAAGCAAGATTCTCCGATACAACACAGCATGCAACAATCCAATCACAATTGACGGAAAAGATTTGGAAGATGTAAAAACCTTTACATATTTGGGCAGCATCATTGATGAACAGGGTGGATCTGACGCAGATATGAAGGCGCGGATCGGCAAAGTAAGAGCAGCATATTTACGACTGGGGAACATCTGGAACTCAAAACAACTGTCAACCAACACCAAGGTCAGGATTTTCAATACAAATGTCAAGACATTTCTACTGCATGGGGCGGAAACCTGAAGAACTACGAAAGCCATCATCCAGAAAATACAGGTGTTTATTAACAGCTGTCGACGTAAAATACTTCGGATCCGTTGGCCGGACACTATTAGCAACAACGTACTGTGGGAAAGAACAAACCAGATTCCAGTGGAGGAAGAAATCAGGAAGAAGCGCTGGAAGTGGACAGAACATACATTGAGGAAAGCACCCAATCGCGTCACAAGACAAGCCCTCACATGGAATCCTCAAGGCCAAAGAAGGAGGAGAGGAAGACCAAAGAACACATTACGCCGAGAAATGGAGATGGATATGAGAAAAATGAACAAGAATTGGATGGAATTAGAAAAGAAGACCCAGGATAGAGTGGGTTGTAGAATGTTGGTCGGGGGCCTATGTTCCATTGGGAGTAACAGGCGTAAGTAAGTAATATAAATCTTAATGGTGTTTGAAATCAGAAGGTAATAAGAAGTGGCAGCTACAGTTTATTAGCGGATAGTACAGACAGCAAAGTTATAAGAACATTGAGCAAATTTGAGGCAGAGAAAGAATGTGTGTGTATGTTTGTGTGCAACGACAGAGGCAAATTTATGGTCAAATCAAATAAGGCGCAAATAGGAAAGCCAAAGGCTAATAATAGGATTCGAGTACATGTATACATGGGGAAGAGAAGGATCCATAAAACGATATTTGAGCTATCAACATTTAAGTTAGAGAGAGATGTGCGTAGGTTGTCACATGTGATCAAACATACATGTTTATACAGATATGATAGTGATCATAATAGTACAAAGAAATACACTAATTGTTACTATTCAAATAACATTGTCTGTTAAGTAAGTTAGTAAAAGAGTTTGACCGAAATAAACCATAATCTAAGTTGATTGTAGAAGAGTTGCTATAACTTCACCGAGATGAAAACTTAAATCATAATAGATTTTGTTGGCACACTAATATCTTGAAGTCAAATTACCTAATAGAAATGACTAATTTTAATGAGAAGCTCTTTTCAAATAAGCCAAATTAACTGTATAATAAATCTAATAGAGTTCGACTCAGCAATACTTAATCCTGATACTAAACGAGTTTACGTTATGTTTTTAGGAAGACTACGCATGCTAAATGATATCGATTGGACAGAAATTGTTTCTACCATTTTAGCTACTTAATTTTTGTTAGTAGTTACATTTTATTCCTTAAAATTAAAAAGTTGATGTAGCATTTTAAGAATGTAGATAAACAAAATAAAATATTTTCATTTCAATTAAAATGGATCATACAGTCTTCTAATGAATAGTACCTAAAAGCTAAGAGCACATATTTGCCAAATGTATATAAGTATTCATTGTTTGTTGTCGAAAGCAATATATCGTTATGAAAAGAATTTGTACGACTGATTTGCTTTAAAATTGTTGACTAGAAATAAAAAAACAGGATTTGAGGAAACTATTTTTAAAAATTGCAAGTTTAGGTGAAATAAGACTTATTTATTAACTATTCCATTTTGATACTTCTATTCCTCCTTAAATAATCAAATTAATGAGTCGATCTAAGCTAAACCACGATTGAAATAAGATCAAATGTTAGGAGACCCTTGGAGAAAGGTTCGAGACCAGAAAGAATTTCCTGAACTAGTTTATAAAATCCATCAGAATCTAACAATAGGATCATTAGCCGTTTAGATTTAGAGATAGTATCACAATTATGTATGTTGAAGAGTAGCTTCTTACAAAGTAAACCACATCGTACCGTAAGAGATGTACAATACAAATACGTTCAATGCTTTATCACTAGCACTGTGAGTCTGAGCCTACTACAGGGCTCAAAATGACGGAGCATTTATTATTTTGTAGAACATTAAGAAGCTTTTATGAAAAGGAGGTGCGATAAAGATTCTACAGAAAGTTTTTCACATCTGGTTGTGTAGTCGGTGGTTGGGTATGGTGTTTGAATGAAATAATGATACCTTTGTACTTGTTGACTGCTTGATTTTGAATTCCAAATACAGTACATTCGTTCGTGCTTATCTAGTACTTCTTGATCCGATTACGTTATTTCTGGGATTCTTAGTTCATACTATAATTTAAATGCTCCTAACCATCATATTGGGTCTTTTAAGTAGATTAAGGGATCACTCAGTTTTGCTAATAATATTAAACTTTTATTAGTAACAATTACCGTAATTTCTCTAAAGATCCTCTTCCTTCTCCTATTGGTTGTTGCTCCTTTGGTTATTACTAACTTATCAGTATATAACTAATTCCATCAAAATTTGGAAGGTTGGTACCCTCGCAATTGAAATGTAAAGCTTCTTTTGATATTTCTTGTTCGTGTTTTATGTATGGATTATTAGTACCGTGATGGACTAGGGATATACCTTTATTTACAGCCTATAGCCCAAAACCGCATACTATTTCGGAGTCATTAACCTAAAAGTGTGGTCTGTTAAGTCTTGTTATCTTACAGGTGTCATTCACATGTATCAAAAGTATGAGCGGTTCAAGTACACTTTTTTAGGTAACTGTACTAGCCTTTGATTTTTTTGAATAAATAATTGTTGTGCTTTATCATTTGTTTTCACTGTGAGAAACGGTATAAGCTGTGATTGTCGTAGGTAAATTATTCCGAAGGACTTTGGTTCGATGATAAGTCCTTTATATGAGACTTCATCAAAGTTGTCCTGAAGTCAATAAGTAGAAATGACACAAGGAGCCCGTCGACTGATTGTTGGATTATACCACTCAGGTAATCAATTGAGCATTTGTAACATATCCAGAATTCGAGATGATATTACGGTCAAGTAAATATCGGATTGCAGCACCCTTAGGTACTTTATTCCTCCTTTAAAATACCACATTATTCGGGTGCATGGGACAGTAGATCTCATTATTTTCTGTAGATCCGAACTTGGGCTTGGGGATGACGTGTTTAGTTTTGTTGTTATTAAAGTAAAAGTCTGTGGAGAGATATATTAATAGTGCGAACGAGATACAGGTATTCACTTCCATCTCTGTAACAAAATAGTTGTTATAGTGTTTGGTCCTTCATGCGAGCATTTCAGTGCACTGATTGCCTTAAAGACATTTTGCACATTGAGGTCTACATTGGTGATCTTGCAGAAAGATATTGAGGTACGTTTGAGTTTCCAAGGTTTATGTTTCTAAGTGAGGCTAATATGTGTGCGTTAAGTATTTCATTCGTAAATTTGGCATCCTCGTATATTTGGTTGTCTCTAAAAAATTGGAGTAAAGGCGTTTGAATAGTAAACGAAATACAATTTAATCAAGTAACTTCAATTGGAAAATTAAAATGAATGAACGAATGATGGCACAAGAATATATTTCATTCAGTAATTACGAGTTTTGATCACGAGTTTAATGAAGGTTGTCTGGCAACAATGTTGTCCAAACAACAGTAGCAAGCGTAAGTAAGTTGGATATTCTCGCTGACCTTGAAATTCAGTCACGAACTGTAAACACGTGGTGCAACAATATTTATGACCAGAGCCACAAATGTGAAGATATCGGCTCAAAACATAGAACGTTCATACAGACGAACAAGACCGATAATGTAAACATTCCAACTCCGTTTACCCAACAGCGGTATTGCACGGTCATAAACGTTTCAGTTTCACTCTAAGTCCCAATGTTAAGACTTTGGATCCACAGCCTTTGCAAATACTGATATACACTTTTTCAGCCGCAACCCAGTCTTGTCATGTTGAGCATATATGAATGCTTTGCCTTTACTTGGCTACGTAGAAGGCGATAACTGAGGGATATTTTTTCACTGAAGTGTTTATTTGGTCCTAAAACATGGAGGGGTAATATCATCTTTTTACTCTCTTGGACTCCTCAGCTGGTTCACTGATGTTCAATAGTCATTATTATTATTATTATTATTATTATTATTATTATTATTATTATTATTCACAAACATCTTATGGGTACATAAATGTTGTGAAGAAACCATTTTGGGTTTCTTCAAAAAAATGCAATAATACACAATTTTCAATAATGTCAGCATTATACTTGCCATTTAAAAAAAATTAGAGCAATAATAGTAGAATATTAATAATAATAAATCGGGTCTGTGCAATTGAGAAGAATATTGAATTGAGTTTAAAGAAGGAAATGGAGAAAATAAGGGAATGGAAATAAAGGAGACGTGAAATACGCAAACAGTCTAATAGGCGTGTTTATGAACACAGAACAAGAATAAACGACTATGTGTGTATCGTTAAATTAGTAACAAAAATAATTAGAAAAAAAAAACAAAAAAACTTATAATTGCAGTAAGATATGACGCTAGTGTGGCCAGTCGTCCGAAAGCTGAATCATCTACGGCTACTTTAGTTCTCTAATAGAGATCGTTCGAGTCCTCGAAATTGTTAGGCTTGTTAATTTTCAGCACCCGTAAAATATCTGCCCTCTCAATCACAGGTTCCATATTACCACTTCTGCCTCACAACTACTGACTGAACCTTGGTTGTCGTCGGTTGAGAATAAGTTGTTGAAATGCCTTCAGAAAGATCCATCCCTAAAATCACCTACGGCAGCAGTTGTGAAATAGTTTAGAAAGCTGACAACGAGTCGATTAAGCATTCCAATGGAAGCCGCTTACAGGAGCAGGCTGATGAAACAACTTTAGTGGTATTGGTTCGCAACCACACGATCATCAAAGCTGGACATATAATCACCTAGGAAAATCAGAAATGGGGAAGGCGAAATCAATTGATCGGTATGGCATGGCTAAGCCTTACGTGGGTGATCATTCTGTGTAACTCACTCTTTTCCACAATAAATATATTATTTTATTCCCCAACTGTAATGTGTTCTTTAGAGCTAGTAAACATATTGGTGATTGTCCCGTACGATGAGGCAGTACAAACAATGATGCGACTCCCACGTAAGATCTTGTAGATCGGGTAGTCACATCATGACAAATCTACGGTTTTGGAATTAAGTCTTTTTTTAATATGATGACGTAAAGTAACTAACACCGAGCTAGATCGTGTGTAACGACCGAACTGCCAATATTCGGTTTGAACTCAGGACTGACGAACCAAAATTTATTCGGTTAGACCAGACTAAGTTCTTCTGTATAGTTTACAAAGCGTTTTTGAGTTACTCGTATTAAATCATATCAGAACACAAACTCTGTGCTCAATTTAAATGGTTCTAATTTAGGAAATAGAACAAATCATATCAAAAAAAAACAAAATACCTCAAAGGGCACAGCTTGTATTATACAGTCAAAAGTTTCTTTAACACAAAGTAGTGTGCTAAACAACAAAAGAGACAGTTAATACAAAAGAGTTGATTACCTAAGAATCAATAATAATATTCCCAACAAGATGGGATCAAATATGTATCTGCAGGGATTCCAGCAATCTTCCCAAAAAGACAGTCAAATGTTAACAGTCACACACTTAACCACACCGTGAC
The DNA here is from genome assembly GCF_000699445.3 of Schistosoma haematobium. NCBI lineage: Eukaryota > Metazoa > Platyhelminthes > Trematoda > Strigeidida > Schistosomatidae > Schistosoma > Schistosoma haematobium. The sequence continues at coordinate 785,870 of NC_067199.1, read as the reverse complement.
CTTGGGCTTAGTCAAACACGACCTTACTGTCAATAGTCCGGCAACATGCAATAGAAAATTAAGTAACAAAAAGTAAGTCTTTAATCAAAATCACATAACAAAAGCCAGTCAGTCAGTCAGCTACAACGTAGGACCAGGCACATATGTGCATCGACCACATATTCACCATTCGTCAGATTCTAGAACACAGGCATACTTATCGGCGTCCGACAATGGTGGTCTTTCTCGACTTAAAAGCAGCATTTGACTCTGTAGACCGCGAGATTCTGTGGCAGTGTCTGTCATTGAAAGGCGTACCCCAGAAGTACATAAACCTTGTAAAGGCTCTTTACTCGAACACTACTAGTCGAGTCAGAGCTTATGGCGAACTGTAATCTACTTTTGCAACCTCAAGTGGTGTCCGTCAAGGCTGTCCACTTTCCCCATTCTTGTTTAACTTCATCATAGATCTACTGATGGAAATAACATTCTCGTCTACTGATTTCTCGGGTATTGATCTCCTTACAGGAGGTCCACTTATCGACTTAGAATACGCGGATGACAGTCCTGTTTGGTGAAGACGCTGATAGAATGCAGAGTCTTTTGGTAGCACTGAGCAACAATGCCAGAATGTTTGGAATGCGCTTCTCTCCCTCTAAATGCAAGTTGTTGCTTCAGGACTGGTCTGCGTTAACACCTGAACTGAGGATAGGGACTGAAGTAGTCGAACGCGTTGACAACTTCACTTATCTTGGAAGTCTGACCAACCCAAATGGGTTGGTGTCTGAGGTCGAGAAAGACTGGAGAACATAAAGTGTGGTCAAAAGAGATCTGGACAAAGGTTGAAATACACGACAGGGAGAAGAAAGGAATAAATAACAGTACTGTCCAACAAAAATGCTGTGGAGGGATTTTCAACGTTCTCTTTCCGTTACACCGTGATTATACAAAATAACGGTAGAATTCAGCTGGACGTCTATTGGTATAAGCCACAATTAAAATGGAAGCATTGAATTATGAGTTAGAACATGTTTGTAATCTTATTTTATCTATACACTATATCTCACTCAGCTAAGTAGTGAACAAGCTGTATTGGTATTGCCAGCTCCACTAGCTCCCATGGAAATTGGTCATTAGCAGTGCTCACAGACAATATAACTTTTCTTCTGATCTCTCTTCTTGATGGGAATGTATTTAAATGTAGGCCAAACAAACATGCCTGTGTGGGTGTTTGGTAAAATAGGAGTCCCCTAACCATTAGCTTATCAGCATCTATATCAAAGCTGTATACTGTACTCTTCATCTTCATTAAGCTTCTTGCAGTAATCCACGTAGTTGGGAGTAAAAAATCAGAAGTTTATCCTATTCCAATTGTTTCTGGATATTCTTGTTTTATTTTCTTACTTTTCATTTTCTTACAACCTCTGATCCTCTAGTAAGGGACACGTTCAACAAGTCATGAGCAGTAATTTATTGGAGGAGTTAGATGCTACGAGGTAAGATAATAAGTCAGTAAAGTGTGCGACATCCATGGAGTATCTCCGAATATTGACTGGGCGTTGGTCGTCACCGAGTTAGCGCCCCCTTTTTTGGCTATGAAAACCTGGCTGACACGTTCTTATTTGGTAAGTTGATCGAACTGACATTCCTATGGAAGGGGATTTTAGAAGGAAGCTAATGCAACAACCTAGGCTGATTGATTAGGAGTTGGCTGCAAACATCTCAGCAATGTCAAAACATTGTAGCTCAAGTATTCGTTTATATCCTTATTTTGTATGGGCATTATATTTCCCATTATTTCATATCGAATAGTGGAAAGCTTAGTATAAAGTGTGACCGATAAACGAACCCACCAATAATAATATGAAACGTCCACCACCACATTAACTTTCTTTGACGTTGTATGACTTTGTCTTGTTTATGTTCGTTATAAAACATTATTCGCTTCGCTGACATATTTTTCCTATACTCTAGTTATTGTTTGAAACTCTGTGCTCGACAGTCTAAAGAATAGCTTAGAATTACACCTGTAGGAAATTACTTCCTGCACTTTGTGTGCTTGAAAATGATAACCCTGTTCTCCAACTGCCCTACCACACGACCTAACTAAAGACATACTCACGAATTGTCTGGTTTCTTCTCTCGATAAGAGGAAGGGTACCCATCAGCACGGAAAGCCCTTTGGTTAAGTGACTGAAGTCACCATACAGTTTTGGTGCTCTTACAAAGTTACCTATCCTGACCCATCAATAATGCCTCTAATGATCCATAGGAATATGAGGTCACAGCTTATAGAAACTTCCAAATTTAGATGTATTCACTCCCAACCGTCAGTTGCACGTCGCAACGCAACCTCCGTAAAGCGCGCCAACTGTCGTATTGACAATACGGATTTTACTAATCTTATTTGTATTCATATGTGAGAAGTATTATTACTTTTATGATCAATGTACTTATAGAATATCAAACTAACTGAGTAACCCATCATAGTGAAGACAGTATCTTTTGTAACAATTTAATCTTGCCTATAAATTGGTATACCTCATGTAACAGACTGCTATTTGGGAATTATTTATTATTATTAAATGTGCTCTAAAAAATCTCCATTTAGGTTAAATGTGCTTGCTAATTGCTTCATATATTGTGAGAGTTGTGACGATTTCCTATCTCCGAAATCGCGTGCTGTTAATAGCTGTTATAGTCTTTTTTCTTTAAGCTATTATTCATCAGATGACTGCTGCATCGAGTTTACCATACACGTTTTGTTCCGACACTTTCAAACTGTGGTCAAAACAAGATCTCTAACCAGGAGTTACCTTTTGCCTTTTCTAATCGTTTTGTATTCGAATGACTGAGTGTTGCTTCATTGAGGATACTCGGCCCCCTTTAGGCCATGGAGATAAGTTTGGCTACGTTTCTCCTTTTGAGTCCAATGGACTATACGGCCACGTCCAGCGGGTGTTTGCTTTTTTGTGGGAGCTGAATATATTGATGGATTCCAATAATTTCAGTTCAATGTGGAATTTTCATTCAGTGCTATATCATGAATAATATACAAGTTAATATCAAGAGTTTTTGAAGCTCATCTAATTTGGTAAAGGCTCCTCTCTTCTTGACTCTCCTTTATGGGGAAAGATCGAGTTTCAGAATAATGTAGGTAGTTGCTTATTAGAGCCCTAACAGGCATCAGGGGTTTTCATTCATCCGACCCGAAAATCCCTTTAGAGTCACTTGTAGATGGAGACAGATAGTACCGTCCAGTCTTGTCTCATTTCTTAGCGATTTCTTAATGATTTATGCCGAAAAAAACTTCAAAGACTGCCTAGATGCTTATCAGGCCATGCAAGTATCTCATATTGGTATTAGGATACTCGAACTCCTTCAAATATATTGTGTCCACTGCTAATCCCACCAATTAGCTGGACTCATTGCTACAGTTATCGCCAAAAATATAAAGACTACACTTCCGTTTCTAGGTATGGCCACAAATAGATTAGCTGGTTCGTATCGGTTAATGACAAAGACATTGGATGATGAAAATTGTTTGTTCAGTCCATTTCATGCATACTAGCCGCCACGCATTGTGATTTTGGTGTTGACGATGACTGGTTTGTTTTATGAATGTTTTTTATTATAATTGTTTCACATAGTTAAGTTTTTGGATATCGTCAAGCCGTTTTGTGCAATCCTACCGGAGATCTCCCGTCCCGAACGGAAGATTCAGTTTCGAGAACGGGTGTTATGGACGGGAATAACTCTGATGATATTTCTGTTTTGTTGCCAAATACCACTTTTTGGCATAATGTCGTCTGAATCTGCCGACCCTCTCTACTGGCTTCGAGTGATTTCTGCGTCAAACAAAGGGACACTTATGGAACTTGGGATATCTCCAATCATAACATCTGGTCTAATTATGCAGCTTCTTGCTGGGATACAAGTGCTCTCTGTTGGTGATGCACCGAAAGACAGAGCTTTATTTAATGGAGCTCAGAAATGTAAGATGTCAATAATTTCTGACCCTTCAGTATTCGGTATGGTTATAACTGTTGGCCAAGCTTCTGTGTATGTTATGTCCGGAATCTATGGTGCACCAAGCGAACTAGGTGCAGGAATTTGTCTGTTGATAATCTTCCAGGTTTGGTGTTGTTTTTTTAATCACTCTCGTTTAAGCTAACGTTTGCAGGTCTTTTGGTTTTGATGTTGGATGAACTTCTCCAGAAAGGTTATGGTTTGGGCTCTGGTATATCTTTGTTTATTGCAACTAATATTTGTGAAACTATTGTGTGGAGAGCAATAAGCCCTACTACGATTAACACTGGACGAGGTAGATGTTAAGTTTTACGTTTATTTTTCCAGGTACGGAGTTCGAGGGTGCTATAATATCGCTTTTCCATCTACTGGCCACTCGTACAGATAAAGTTCGTGCATTAAGGGAAGCGTTTTATCGTCAAAATCTGCCAAATCTAATGAACATACTTGCAACTATTCTTGTCTTTGCTGTCGTCATTTACTTCCAAGTAAGTTAACTACAAGTCTCGAATTCTTCAGAGCTTCAGAGTAGATATTGCAGTCAAGTCAATCCGATATCGTGGGCAATCAACTTCATATCCAATCAAACTTTTCTACACCAGTAATGCCCCGATCATGCTTCAAAGTGCACTTGTCTCTAATCTTTATGTAATGTCACAAGTAAGTAGCATTGCATTTTCAAAAGATTTTTGTAGATGTTAGCTAGCAAGTTTCGAGGTAACTTTATTATCAATCTTTTGGGTGTTTGGTCGGATGGTGAAGGTGGTTCTCGATCTGTACCTATCGGAGGATTGTGTTACTACATGACACCTCCAGATTCCTTAGGAGATATGCTAGTGGACCCCATACACGGCATTTTGTATATTGCTTTCATGCTTGGAAGCTGTGCGTTTTTCAGTAAAATATGGATCGATGTCTCAAATTCCAGTGCTAAAGACGTAGTTAAACAGCTCAAAGAACAACAAACTGTCGTTCCAGGACATCGGGAGAATTCAATGGTGCATGAGTTGAATCGTTACATTCCAACAGCAGCCGCACTTGGTGGTCTATGTATCGGCGCTCTTTCAGTATTGGCAGACTTCCTAGGTAAGATGGTAATTTTAGTTTCTTGAGTTGCATTTTAATAATTACTTCAATAACCAAGAGTGACCGTCAGTTGAAGAATTCTTTCGTTACATCTTTATGTGAATCACTAAGTGGACCAATGACCATCTGAGTAAAACTTAATTTGCGGCCATGGGTTTATAGGTTTAGACAGCGAGTAGCTTTAATTGCATTCGCACGACGTATGAAACTCCCATAATAAATAAATATAGTTCAGTGGCATTTCCTTTTAGCCATATATAAATCTAGTTACTCTGAAGGCGGGCGTCAAAGCATCCAAGGCAGTCCGTTCTGTTTTAATTTACGGCAGCGAAACATGGCCATTAAGAGTAGAAGACACTCGTAAGCTACTAGTATTTGACCACAGATGCCTCAGAAATATTGCTGGGATCACCGGGTAAGTAATAGTGAGGTTAGACGCAGGGTATTAGGGAATGATGGTAAATCAGTTGATGAGGTTGTGAATCTTCATCGACTGAGACGGTTGGGCCACGTGTTACATATGCCCAAACACCGATTACCACGACGTGCAATGCTAACCGGTGTTCGGGATGGTTGGAAGAAAGTTAGGGGTGGCAAAACCAAAACGTGGCATCAGTGCTTGAAGTCACTAACTTCTAGTCTGAACCATGTTGGTAGATGCAGACTACTTGGTTGGGGTCCGCATGACTATCGTAATCAATGGTTGGAGACTGTGTGTGACGTGGCTCATAATCGATCACAATGGCGTCGGTGTATACACTCCCTGTCTTCCCTTAAACTAAGAGATTAAAATCGCTTCATATCTTTCTTTCTACGAACCAATTCTTTCTTCTTGTATTATATCTCTATGTGCAATCTTTCTCTTATATATTACCACCTTTGACATAACCACTGCTATGAATCCGGTGTTCATCTTGTTGTGCTGATGCGGTATGGCAACCTGGACCGGTGAATATATGTGCCTGGTCCTACGTTGTAGCTGACTGACTGACTCTTCATTTCACAAGAAAGTCGGCTGTTTACGGTGAAATAGCTTCGAGTCAGTGACAGTAGTAAGAAAGGATTTGTTCTCGCATAAACTTCAAAAATCGTTATTCTATGCATTCTGCTCCATGTTTCCGCGTTGGTTTTTCTACCTTCTGTTCTCAGACAATTTCGGTACACTCCTTTTACTATTTGTCTCTTTGGTTCTGTTTCTGTGTACTAATATGAAGCGTGGCAACGATATAGTTCTTGTCAGGTCCTGAATTACTTTCATTTATTTGTCCACTCGTGATTCTTCACTATCTCTACTCCGCATAGCAATCCTCCCTGTAGGGGTGTTATTTACTTGAATTTCAGACCAAACACCCACTAAGTTACTATATCTTCCGTTTAATACATACGTTTTACGTAAATTCTATATATTCATTCATATGTGATATTACTCGAAAAGATTTGCATATAGTACATCTCGTTGGCGTAACCTAGTAGAGCTCTCGGATATCGTCTATTAGAAATCTGTCATAATCCTTTAAATTGTCCATTTATAAACGGTAGATGCTCATTCTTATTTTCGTTTGTACAATTTATCAAAATGTGTATGTACAATGGGACGGTCATTTATAAATACACATACTAAGATGTGACTTGATGTTAATCGTTTTTTCAAGTACTGTATACTTAATACAGTAAGATATTCTCAAAATAAATGTTTATCAACTGTCTGAATGCTGATTGTAAGAGTGCGGTTTGAACTAATGATCACGTTTTAAAGTATTCTCCGAATAACCCAGTTACTAAAATGGTAGCATTATCGTTATTGTAATTTATTAATCGAGTATAAGTTCGAATACTCAGCATTGAGTCCAGACCAAAGTAAGCAGAGCAGGATTCGAATCCGCTACCCAATAGGTGATATAAATGTTTTAACCATAAAGGTATTACTTCAGATCATTTATTTATCTTAGAGGTTTAAAGACACAAGATCCTAGCAACTGGTCTTGGGTGTCTTTGAAACACTATCAGTCAACTACAACGTAGGACCATGCACATAAATGAATCGGTCCAAGTTGCCACACCTCATTAGTACAAGATGAACACCAAATTCATAGTTGTTACTTCAAGTGTGGTAATATGTAAAAAAAGATTCTGTATACGAATATAATACAGGAAGAAAGAATTAGTTCGTATAAAGAAAGGTATAAAGCATTTTCAGTTTTCAAGGAAAGACAAAGAGTGTATACAGCTACGCCATTGTGGTCGACTTTGAGCCATATCACCCAGAGACTCCAACCATTGATTACGATGGTCACGCGGACCCCAACCAAGTAGTCTGTATCTACCAACATGGCTCAGACTAGAAATTAGTGACTTTGTGGACTGATGCCACGTTTTGGTTTTGCCGCCCCCAACTTTCTTCCAACCATTCCCAACACTAGTCAGCATTGCGCGTCGTGGTAATCGGTGTTCGGGCATACGTAACATGGCCCAAGCATCTTAGTCGATGAAAATTTACAATCTCATCAACTGATTTACCATTCGGTAATACCTTGCGTCTAACTTTATTATTACTTACCCGATGATCCCACCAGATGCGAGCGATATTTCTAAAACATCTGTAGTCAAATGCCAGCTTGTGACTATCTCCTACTCTTAATGACCATGTTTCGCAGCCATAAGGAAAACAGAACGAACTGCCGCACAGTATACACGTTCCTTAATTGATAGACGGATAGGTGACGTAAGTTTGCAAAAGCCAAACGTGCTTTGTAACACTGATTTATTATAGGACCACTACAGACATTTTGAGATTAGGCATAGTGGTAAATTGTTCCGAAGTTATGGGTATCCATCAAGTAAGCTGGTAGGGGTGTTTCGTGAGCCCAGTCATCACCTGATTCATGCTACTAATCAAGCACAAGAAGTAGGTTCATACTTTTCACGCCATTATTACACAGGTTTCCTTGGTTTACTACCACTGTCAGGTTTATTATCTTCACATATCTTTCTTGTTAATTCCTTTTTCTCGTGTGGACTGTGACAGTTTGTTCCAACACATTTTTACTGGATTCTACTCGTTCGTTTTACCCAAAACAGTTGTTTCAAACAACGCACTTTCCTAAGAGCAGGCTCATTGTTAGTTTCATATGACCCTTTACTCTTAAGTCCTAAAATCTTGATAATGAATAATGTAAAAGCTTGTAATTGTCATCAGCTGTGAAAATACAGCTCTTGTTATTACTACTTTTTATATAAGCCGGCCAAATATTGAGTAAAAAGCCCATTAATACAATCTGTTCCCACCGGAGCGTTCGTGGAATCCCACTAGCGGAATGATACCTTAGTGATTCAAGTTGTCGACCTTCGGTCACTAAACTCTAGGTTCAAACCCCACTCCACTTCAGTTTGGGGACAGACCAATGTAATTAACCCTCACACTTCGGATGTAGATCCTACCCAAGTAAGCACCTGACAAGTTGGTTAATTAATTAATTCTTTATACTAGATATGACAAATATCTCATGCAAATTGTGTGTACTAAAAACTTAACAACAATTCCAGTGGTTTTATTGATATAGTTTATTCACAATTTAACTTATTTGTTTCAGGTGCTATTGGAAGCGGAACAGGTATTCTCATGGCTGTCACAACAATCTACCAATACTATGAAGTATTTGTTCGAGAGCAAAGTGAGATGGGTGGTTCTATGAGCTCTTTGTGGTTATAAGGAAATATCACAAGTCTTTCTTATGTATTCAAATCTGTTTTCGTTATGTGTTCCAGTCTGCTACATGTAAAATGATTGAGTGGTTAAAGACATAGATTCGGATTGTATACTAAAAGGCTTTAAAAAGTCAACATATTTTGATTGTATATTTTAGCATTTCTTTAAACCAGTAGTTATTGGTCATCATTCACATAATAATAAATGTTTGGTTTTTTCTGTGCAGTATTTATGTCCTAATATCACTCCAACATGTACATTTTGATCATTACCTACTGCTTTGCACTTTTAATTTGTGATCATTAAACGTTTCATGCTTTCTTTAGTTCTTTTTTTTTCAAAATATAAAAATAAGGTGTTTTTTTACAGTCAATGTAGAACTAGTCATTAATGTTGATTAGGTTTTAATTATAATACGAACTGCCCTATTGACTATGTAGTGTTGCACGAAGTAGCAGTTGAAAAATGTAAATGTCGTTGAATTTCTGTGTATAACGTTATTGATTTCGTGAATAGACTCGGTTACTCATGTACTCATTACACCACAACCGATCCAGACTAATAAGTACCGATCGCGCCATATGTGTATTCGACTATTGATATTCTCACATAAGTTGAGGATTTTGCGAGTAGCCTACCGTATAATTATAATTCTGTCACTACATTTGTGTCGTTGTGATGATAGACTATCACCGGGCAGTCTTAGACAGTGGATTTTCCTTATTAAACTGTTAGTTTACTATCGGTCGTGAGAAATTCCATTTAGTAGGGAAAATGGTCAGTCAGCTACAACGTAGGACCAGGCACATATGCATCGGTCCAAGTTGCCACACCTCATTAACACATCAAGATGGACACCGGATTCATAAAAGTAGTTAATTCAGAGGTGATGATATATAAAGGAAAGATTGCAATAAGGATATAGTACAGGAAGAAAGAAAGATATGAAGCAATTTTAATCTCTTAGTTTAAGGGAAGATAGAGAGTGTATGCACCGACGCCATTGCGATCGATTCTGAGCCATGTCAACAAGAGTTTCCAACCATTGATTACGATAGTCATGCGGACCCCAACCAAGTAGTCTGCATCTACCAACATGGTTCAGACTAGAAGTTAGTGACTTCAAGCACTGATGCCACGTTTTGGTTTTGCCACCCCTAACTTTCTTCCAACCATCCCGAACACCGGTTAGCATTGCACGTCGTGGTAATCGGTGTTTGGGCATATGTAACACGTGGCCCAACCGTCTCAGTCGATGAAGATTCACAACCTCATCAACTGATTTACCATCATTCCCTAATACCCTGCGTCTAACCTCACTATTACTTACCCGGTGATCCCAGCAATATTTCTGAGGCATCTGTGGTCAAATACTAGTAGCTTACGAGTGTCTTCTACTCTTAATGGCCATGTTTCGCTGCCGTAAATTAAAACAACGGACTGCCGCGCAGTATACTCGTCTTTTTATTGATAGACGGATATCTCGCCTTCGCCATAGATGACGTAAGTTGGCAAAAGCCAAGCGAGCTTTTCGAATCCGTGCTGAGACTTCGTCAGACACCAACCCATTTGGGTTGGTCAGACTTCCTAGGTAAGTGGAGTTGTCAACGCGTTCGACTACTTCACTCCCTATCCTTAGTTCAGTTGTTGACGCAGACCAGTCCTGAAGCAACAACTTGCATTTAAAGGGAGAGAAGCGCATTCCAAACATTCTGGCATTGTTGCTCAGTGCTACCAAAAGACTCTGCATTCTATCAGCGTCTTCACCAAACAGGACTGTCATCCGCGTATTCTAAGTCGATAAGTGGACCTCCTGTAAGGAGATCAATACCCGAGAAATCAGTAGACGAGAATGTTATTTCCATCAGTAGATCTATGATGAAGTTAAACAAGAATGGGGAAAGTGGACAGCCTTGACGGACACCACTTGAGGTTGCAAAAGCAGATGACAGTTAGCCATAAGCTAGGGAAAATGGTGTATTGGATTAATGAACACTGGCCTACTGAATCATAATTAGTTGTGGTGTCTCGAGGATGTGATAACGTTTTGAAACGTATCATAGATAGTGAGATTTCATTAAAGGATGGCCTGTGTCAGTTGTGGAATATACCCTCAGAGCACCGTATATTACTAACCAAATAGTTATCTTGTCAGGATATTTCTTAAAAGTATTCAGAGTGAGATAATACATATTACAAGTAACTAACCGCATACTGGGCAGGTATGAACCTGTTACAATTTTTTGAAACAACCCTTTATCGCTTACTCGATCACAGGCTTGTGAGTCATATGTACCAAACAACTATTACGCCCCAACAGTAGATATTATCTGTGAACAGCCATTATTGCCGAGCCAAGGTCGAAGATCACCGGCAGTTGCGTGGCTGCAAAATTTATCGGAAAATATCAGTGTTCAAAGCAATGTCACGGACTCAAGCAACTTACGGATCATATCAACTGCAAGTATCTTCTACAAGTAGGGAAGGAAATGATATACAAAGTGGTATTTTTCTGGGAACTGCGATATAAGGCTTTTTCACTCTCCACATTAAAATAGCTCACATCTGTATGAATTTTGCGATGTCTATGGGGACGGTGAATGAACCACGACAGGATCGACCAAGGCGCAAATCCACCAGAAACGTCTCTCTCAGTCAGTCAGCTACAACGTAGGACCAGGCACATATGTGCATCGGTCCAGGTTGCCATACCATTTATAATACTTTGCTTCTATGCGATACGCTTGCCTTTGACACGGTGAAAATCTATAGCTTAAACGTCTCTCTAAGCTATAGATTTTCACCGTGTCAAAGGCAAGCGTATCGCATAGAAGCAAAGTATTATAAATTAAAGTGTTGGTGCAATAAAGATAAAAAGGATATCTGGACATAGACATCAGAGAGATAGTTTACGACTCAGTGAGATGTTTTCCTGTCCAGTTTTTGAAGCCAACCACTAATAGTAACTTTTAGTCCTCATGACTCAAACACCAGAAATATCATTCGGTGGAAATACATACATGAAGAATGCTCGTCCTGTCCTTCCTTTTTGTCAAGAAGCTGCATTGCAAAACCTTAGTTAAAGTTACTCTTCCCCATACTTTGGTCAATCATAGTCTTCCGGAGGCAACAGTTAGTCAGACAACCGCCGCTTTCTCAGGAAACCTACTTCAAAATACACTATCATCACTGATAAACTTTTCTGCTTCTTTAATTACTAGATCACAAGTTCGAGCCCTGAACCGTCACTTGGAATATACCTTAAAATTAACCACACGGATCTGTTCTGAGTAAATGGGTAACATGACCACCTCTTAAACTTGCACAGTGAGGCTTACGATAGAGGGAATTTCCGTCTTTGAACCTCTTCTAAGAAATCTATGGCCATATGTATGTCAAAACATAAGTCAAACACTTCAACGATACCTAAATTAATCTGAATGTCAGAGCTAAGGCACTACACCTTTTGTCAAAAATAACGTCTTGAAAGTATCGGTGTCGTGTTCGCAGAGCATTATTTACATTCCATCAAGCGACTGTCGAAGCACTTAAAAGTCGGTCTCATTTGGGGATAACCTCTAACTTTTCTGTCCCATGCACGGTTTATGGAGCCGAATTACGGATAAAGGCTCTTAACACACTTGGACCAAAAGCTTTGCTCTCGGTTGAGGGGAAACGGGACCCTAACTGAAGTGATGTACCGCACAGAAAAACCTAGCAATAACTGTAAGCTGACTCTGGTTAGCCTAAAGGGATTTTGAGCATCTTCATAAAGATGTTATTGGGGTTTTATACCCCGCCTATGTTATGCCTCAACCAGCTGATAGTCTTGAACATATATTCCGAAATAAGTTGGTGACAAAACTGGTTACGTATTCATAAGGAAGTAAAATGCTCACCCACCGTTGTCTTATCACTTGATGCTAAGGGACCATATTCACATTCTACACATTGAATGGGGACATGTCTCAGAAGAGCACCACAAAGACTAACGGTTATCTTCATTCATTAATCTGATTTCTAGTGATATGAATGTAGCGTAAGCTAATCAGCTGGTATGAGAGGCGTACTCGGTGTAGTAAATCCAAACCTAGAATTACATCGTAAAGGCAAAACTACATCATGGGCATGATACTTGACTGCATCAAATAGTAAACTGATGGGCGATATTTCTGTTGACCTATTCTTGATTACCAATGAAAATGATTATTCAGTTCACCTGGTACGGTTACAAAACCTTAATGTTCACCAAGAAAATGACAAATAAATGACTGACTAGTGTTGTGATTTAAGGTGTTCTTGTGACCGCCTGGTTTCGCGATGTAGTCAGGACTCATAGGACGTCAAGTTGTTGGAAATGGTATAACTTAAGTAGGTGATTGTCTAGGATGTATCGAACGGTAATAGCTACTAAAGTAATTGTTTGACTGATACCTTAAGTCACTAAAATCTTGTTCACTTAATCAACTACTGTGAACGTCATCAAACTACGAACACATCAAGAAATATATCGGTATCTTCAAACTACAACGCCTGTTTCATCCAATTTCAGGCGAAGCACTTAGTATTATTGAGGTAGTGAAGTTCCAAAAAACGTTAGATAATCAAATCAAACCATAATGTATTCAATATGTGAGTTATTACAAACGGCGACCTCGACGGCCTCCTTTGCGTCGCGTGCTATCTGTTGGAATGGGTGTGACATCTTCTATGCGGCCAATACGCATTCCCGAGCGTGCGAGGGCTCGTAGAGCAGATTGTGCAGCAGGACTTGGGGTGCGGACCCTAAGGTCATTAAAAAACAACGAACTGAAGCCTACTTTGTTCCACCAGTTGCTCGGATACGGATATGTAGGGCATTTATACCCAAAGTTTTGCATTTCTCTGCGACATCTTGAGCTGCAAGCATAGCAGCATATGGACTAGATTCATCGCGATCGGCTTTAACTTTCATGCCACCCGTGACACGGACGATGGTTTCAGCACCTGTCGCATCCGTTACGTGAACAAATGTATCGTTGAATGATGCATAGATGTGGCAAACTCCGAATACAAATTCGCCTTCTGCAACTTGAGGACCCAAAGAAACTTGCTCTTCGACTACCTTCCTAGCTCCTTTACGCTTTGCCGCCATCACGCTTACAAACGAATAGTGCTCGAGTAGCGTCGATCACGAGAAGGTCCAACAAAATATTCACTGTCCAAAAGATTTATGAATTATTACTCCTCATTTTTAGTAATCTCTTTGTTTTTCGAAGCCTTCTTTTCAACGGGTGAGTGCATGGGACTGTGACTAGACTGCTGAGATCTGGAATTATACTCGTGTAATTGCCGAACCTCTAGCAACTATGTTTGATACGTCTTTGCTGCAGTAACTTGTTAGCCTAACCAGTGTAGTTATCAAGCTAAAAGAAACGGTCATTCGTATGGCTATTTTGAAATATATGGAACGGAATAATCTTCTACCCAGGGAACAAAATGATTTTGAGAAGAACTCACCATGCTTGACGAATCTGCTCATTGGAAGAGAAAATCGAACCTCAGAGAACAGTAGTAATGTCCCGGCAGATGAAGTTTACAAAGATCTGGATAAAAGTCTTTACATAAGCCTCGAATCCATTGCAAGGTGATAAACTGAATAGGTGACTTTCTCAATAATAGGAGACACAGGTAACGGGTAAACAAGGCTCTATCAACGTGGGAATCTGTAAAAAGTGAAGTTCCTCAATGTGAGATCCTCTGTCTTTCTGCTTTTTTACTTAATGCAGACGACTTATCAACTGCGGCAAAGTCATCTGTTCTACAATTTGCAGATGAAATAAAGATTCAGAGACTCAAACACAGTATGTCGGATAGGATATTACTTACTTATACCTGTTACTCCCAATGGAGCATAGGCCACCGACCAGCATTCTCCAACCCACTCTGTCCTAGACCTTCCAGTTCTATCCAATTATTGTTCATTCTTCTCATGTCTGTCTCCGTTTCCCGTCGTAAAGTTCTTTGGTCTTCCTCTCCTCCTTCAGCCTTGAGGATTCCATGTGAGGGCTTGTCTTGTGACGCGATTGGGTGCTTTCCTCAATGTATGTTCTGTCCACTTCCAGCGCTTCTTCCTGATTTCTTCCTCCACTGGAATCTGGTTTGTTCTTTCCCACAGTACGTTGTTGCTAATAGTGTCCGGCCAACGGATCCGAAGTATTTTATGTAGACAACTGTTAATAAACATCTGTATTTTCTGGATGATGGCTTTCGTAATTCTCCGGGTTTCCGTCCCATACAGTAGAAATGTCTTGACATTTGTATTGAAAATCCTGACCTTGGTGTTGGTTGACGGTTGCTTTGAGTTCCAGATGTTCCCCAGTCGTAAATATGCTGCTCTTACTTTGCCGATCCGCGCCTTCATATCTGCGTCAGATCCACCCTGTTCATCAATGATGCTGCCCAAATATGTAAAGGTTTTTACATCTTCCAAATCTTTTCCGTCAATTGTGATTGGATTGTTGCATGCTGTGTTGTATCGGAGAATCTTGCTTTTCCCTTTGTGTATGTTGAGACCTACTGCTGCTGAGGCTGCTGCTACACTGGTCGTTTTCTCCTTCATTTGTTGTTGCGTTTGGGACAGAAGGGCCAGATCATCTGCGAAGTCTAGATCGTCCAACTGCATCCTAGATGTCCATTGTATCCCATGCTTCCCCTCAGATGTTGACGTCTTCATGATCCAGTCGATCACCAGGAGAAAGAGAAAGGTTGAGAGTAAGCAACCTTGCCTGACACCGGTCTTTACGTCGAACGACTTTGTCAATTGTTCTCCATGCACGATTTTGCAGTGTAATCCATCATATGAATTCTGTATGATATTGACTATCTTCTGAGGCACGTCGTAGTGTCGAAGAAGTTTCCATAGTGTTGTTCTGTCCACGCTATCAAATGCCTTTTCTTAGTCAATGAAGTTGATGTAGAGTGATGAATTCCATTCAATTGATTGTTCCACAATGATCCGAAGAGTTGCGATTTTGTCTGTACATGATCTATCCTTACGGAATCCTGCCTGTTGGTCAAGAAGATGGGCGTCTACGCAGTCCTTCATCCTGTTTAACAATACCCTGTTTAAGACTTTTCCCGGTATTGAGAGAAGAGTGATGCCCCTGTAGTTATCACAGTTGCTGAGATCGCCTTTCTTCGGTATTTTGATCAGAAGTCCTTCTTTCCAGTCTTTTGGTACTTGTTCCCCGTCCCAAATCTTATTGAAGAGAATGTGGAGTATCCTCGCATTTGTCGCTACGTCTGCTTTTAGTGCCTCTGCTGGGATGTTGTCCGGTCCTGCTGCTTTTCCACTCTTGATTTTTCTGATGGCCATGCTGATTTCTTCAATTGTTGGTGGGCCAACATTAATTAGGAGGTCCGTGGGTGCTGCTTTGATGTTGGGTGGGTTCAGTGGGGCTGGTCGATTCAAGAGTTCTTTGAAGTGTTCTAACCACCTGTTTATTTGCTCTTCAATGTTGGTGATTACCTCGCCTTCCTTGCTTTTCACTGGTCGTTCTGGTTTGCGGTGATTTCCAGAGAGTTTCTTTGTCGTGTCATACAATTGTCTCATGTTTCCTTCTCTTGCAGCCTTTTCCGCCGTCGTTGCTAAATCTTCCACATATTTACGTTTGTCGGTTCTGATGCTCCTCTTCACTTGTTTGTTTATTTCCGTGTATTCAGCTTGTGCCTTGGCTTTTTCTGCTCTTGTTCGGCTGGTATTGATTGCTGCCTTCTTGTTCCTTCTTTCTTGAATCTTATCCAGTGTATCAACAGTGATGGTGCTTCTTGTGACCCAGGACCTCATGACATGTTGAAGTGATTGCCTCTTTGATCCCCTTCCAGTTGCTCTCCATAGTAGTTCCTTCTCCGTTGAGTAGATCATGAAAGGCCTGGAACTTGTTGCTGAGGTCTATCTTGAATTTGTTGAGTTTGTTAGTATCCTGAAGAAAGGCCGTATTGAACTTTTGTGATATTGTCCGCCCCGTTGTCCAGTGCTTCTTGAGTTTCAGTTTCATCTTGGTGATCAGCAAGTGATGATCTGATGCTATATCTGTAACAGCTCAGGTTGGTTGGTTAAGAGTTGACCCCAAACAACCAAGCTTATGCCGAAACAGTATTGTTCAAGTATTCATTCACTTCCTTATTTTTTATAAGCGTTATATTCCCTATTATCTTGAATGTTGAGAGCCTTTGTTTGTCTGAACAGATAATCCCACGCTCGACTGTGACTGCGCGAAGATCGAAATAAAGACATATTCACTACTTCTCTGGTTTCTTCTATCAATAGCACGAGGGTTACCTTAAGGCACGAAATTGGTGAGCCCTTTTGAACACAAATTTAACCTCATTTCTGTTATTAACATTTTTTTACTCAATCGTAAAAGTAGACCTGATTATCCGTAAACTGATTTGAGTATATAACTAGTTTATTCCGTATTATCTTAAGTTATTCGTGTCATAGTAACCACTTTTTGTGCTAACTTTATTGCTATATTTGTCACATACCTCATGTCAGACTCAATAGAAACCCATAATCTGGAGGATTTGTCACCAGTGGAGATAGACACTGTTATGACTACGAAATCCCGACTTCCAGAATTTGATCGTAGTGATCCTGAGTTGTGGTTTGCTCAACTAGAGCATTATTTTACGAGACACAATATCAAATCTGAAGGGATTCGCTATAGAGACTTGTGTTCTATCCTTCCTCCTTCAGTCGCCAAAGAAGTCCGTGACTTGATTTTAAGTCCACCATCACCACAACCATACACCATCTTAAGACGAGAGATAATGAACCGTTTATCATTATCAGATAGTCAAAGAATCCAAAGACTTTTTCAAGGTGAAACACTAGGTGATCGGTCGCCGTCACAGTTTTTACGTCACCTCCAAGTCTTAGTGGGTGATAACACAGTGGGTGAAGCAGTCCTAAAACAAGGATGGATACAAGCTCTCCCATGCTACGTCCAACACTGTTTGGATGCACAAGATCCTGAAACCTCATTATCTCACTTAGCGCGTATAGCCGACAGAATAATGGAAAGAGGTCCTCCAACTGGATCAGGCACAATAAATCACACAGGAAACGAGTAACCCCTCCCCAGGTAAGATATACTCGCGGAATTTCCAAACTTAACTAAACCAAACCCACAGCCTTCTAAAGGTCACACAATAAGCCCAGAAGGGATTAAACCTATCAAAAAAGAAGTGGATACTATCAAACAATGAATTCTCTTCGGTACCCTTATTCTACCTTCGGGCGAGAACTTCTTGCAATCTTCGAGACGTTAAGACACGAACAAGAGCAGGACCTAGAATTGCAAAACCTACTTAAAACAAACAATTCAAGTCTTAATTTAAAACAATTCCCATCACCTATCGATGGTGTCTAAAATTAAGCCGATTAATACTCGTGAACAATCGCGTGCCGTATATGTACCTAAAGACCTAAGCAATTGCACGCACGTCTGGATAAGATGTGACAAAATAAAAGCACCACTTAGCCCTCCATTTGAAGGTCCTTTCAAAGTCGTCTCAAGAAAATCTAAATATTTCGTGATAGAAAAACACGGAAACATCGACACAGTAAGTATTGATAGGCTAAAGCCGGCTTATCTAGATCATGAACCACCATACGTGTCGTTAGATCGTTTAACTGACAAATCCATTACGGAATCGAAATGCAAAAACGATAAATCTTTACAAATGACTAAAACGGTTCGCTGGGCACATCCGATTAGCCAATCAAGGATGTTGACAGTTTCAGCTGCAGGATAAAATCTAACCACGTAGCTAATTTATATATCTATATACATTTTTCACGTAGACTGGCTATACATATATACCATATGAACTAATTCTAAAAGTTTTCGGTCGAAGATGTGTTCAGTAGCTTGATACGCTTAATACTACTATTATTAAGTGGTTTTCTAGACAAAACATTTTGGATTAAACCATGGTCAAATACTTATTAAAGTTCTCATCATTTTTTTTTCATGTTTAGGAAACTTACATAATGACTTAACCAGTTTTCCTCCACATACCTGTTAAGTAATCACAACATTGAACTAATATGAATATCACAGCTATGCTAACGTTAAACCAATTATTATTAGTGGTCCATACAAAATCCTGGAACTTAACACTAGCGTTATAAAAAAACATGTTATGTCAATAACTTATATATATATATACCTTTTTTTCTCGTTGGTTTAATTATAACGTAAAATGGAAATCTACCACACTTGTAGTTTTTTTTTCTATAGCATTATTATTAATAAAAACAAAGAACTTGTACTATTCCAATATGGCACTTTGACATATCAATCCGTCCTCCTGTTATCTTTCTCTCATATCTGAGCAACATATGGCCAACAAACATTAGACCACATTTACACATTTCTAAGGTGCAGACAAATTCGTTACTTGGATGAATTGACGAAATATTGCTTCTTCCAGAATACCAATCCTTTCTGGAGACCAATCACTTACGTGGAACCGAACAATTATAAATTATATTTTTGTATTTCCATTTTGTATCTTATTATTTTTATGCAGGCAGTGGAGCAGTTCTTCAGGTGTGATTGGTTTTCACCATTACCTTTGAAGTAGATTCTTCTTTACTTTTTACTTGAGGGCGACTAAAGAGGCAGGTGAGTAAACACCTGATAGCCGGTCTGAGCATGGAAAAATCGTGAATAGATCACATGCTACAAAATAAGATGACAAGCTAGTAAATGAGGAGACATCCATGGACTATCGTTGACAGCGTTAGTCGTCACTGATTGTAAGTCAAATAGTGAGCGAGTTGATAATTTTCCCTTGGGATGAGAAATAGAACTAAGGTGTTTTCGATAGATAGGTTAATCGAACCGACGTTCCTACGGAAGTCGATTCTAGGGGGAAGCTAATGTAACAGCTCAGGTTGGTTGGTTAAGAGTTGACCCCAAACAACCAAGCTTATGCCGAAACAGTATTGTTCAAGTATTCATTCACTTCCTTATTTTTTATAAGCGTTATATTCCCTATTATCTTGAATGTTGAGAGCCTTTGTTTGTCTGAACAGATAATCCCACGCTCGACTGTGACTGCGCGAAGATCGAAATAAAGACATATTCACTACTTCTCTGGTTTCTTCTATCAATAGCACGAGGGTTACCTTAAGGCACGAAATATCAGCTCCTCTCTTGGTTCTCACGTCTTCCATCGTCCTCATGAACATTTTGTTGACGCAGATATGGTCGAGTTGGTTTTGTGTTGTGTGATCCGGTGAAGTCCATGTGATTTTGTGAATGCGTTTATGTGGGAATATAGTTCCGCTTATGACCAGTTTGTTGAAGGCACATAGGTTTGCAAATCTCTCACCATTTTCGTTTCTTTCTCCCAGTCCGTGTCGTCCCATGATGTCTTCATATCCAGTGTTGTCCGTTCCAACCTTGGCATTGAAATCTCCCATCAGAATGGTCAGGTCCTTTATTGGGCACTTCTCGACGATTGACTGCAGCCTATTGTAGAATTGATCTTTAGCTTCTTCATTGTAGTCGTTGGTAGGTGCATAGCATTGGATGATGTTCATTGAAATGCCCTCTTTCTTTGTTTTGAACGAGGCTTTGATGATCCTTGGTCCATGAGATTCCCATCCTATAAGTGCATTTTGTGCTTGTTTGGACAGCATCAATGCAACTCCTTGTGTATGTGGAGCATTTTCTTCATCATGGCCGGAGTATAGCAGAAGCTCTCCTGAAGCTATTCGTTGTTGTCCAACTTTCGTCCAATGTGTTTCACTAATCCCAAGCACCTCTAGGTTGTATCTTCTCCTTTCTGCAGAGATTGGGAAGACTCTCCCGGTCTCCCACATTGTACAAGCATCCCACGTACCTAAATTGATGGTTGCTCTGGCTGTCAGAAGGGGCATCAGCATTGTGGCTTCCGAAGGAACTCGGATTTCACCATGAGGAGTCATAACTCATCTAAACAAAGACCTGAGTGTAAGCGGTTTAAATAATTTTTTCTGGTCGATGTTTTTTAGCGGGTTAGTTTTCTACGGGATGGAGTCACTAACGCTACACTCAACCCTCCTCTTTTATCTGGGCTTGGGACCGGCAGTGGCCCCAGAGGGGCTCCAGGGGGATTTATAGAATGGAATATTACAGGATGACCTAAATTCACTGGTTGAGTAGTTGTGTGGTTGGTTATTAGAAGCTTGCTCTAACAGGAGTGTGGCTATGAAAATAAATATCAGCGACGATTCATATCAGTACACAACAAGTGGGCAACGTTAGATCACTGAAAGTGTGTCTGAGAGTGCACAAACTTAATTATTACCCCCCCTAGGACATCTGAACGAATGTATGGTCTTTCATTTTTATTGGTTTCACCTATCTAACAACCTTGCTTGGGAAGCATCTAATACGCAAACTAATGTTGGAAATTATGGATCATGGCTGTACTACTATTATTATTATTTAAACGCATAAACACTAGTACAGGGAGGCGCCAACTACATATGCGCCACACAAATCATTCGATTTGTATGAGGGCTGGAATGCTACCCAGAAGCCTTGACCGAGACAGGTGGTTTTCCTGAAGGGGGGCCACCTCCCGTTTGGCTGATCTAGAGGTCTAATCCGCAAGGTAGTGGAGCACTGATAGGAGATACAGTCCGTGGCAGCCGGTTACTAACACCATGTTGGTCCGCCAGTTGTTCCCTCAAGATCTTGGAGCCCATATACACCATTAGTTTGGAATCAGGGCTTTCCAACTCCCTCAAATGGATCCTCCGTATCCACCAACCCAGTTGAGGCGCCGAACATTCGCCTTCCGCCCCCTTAACTTCGTAAACAACACCCCTGATGCGAGAAGGCAGTTAGTAGAACTTCTCTGGCAGTGTCTGTATGCACGCGGCCATGTGAGAGCACTTAGAGGAGAGCTGATTCCCCACTCTCGGCTGCAACAGGGCATCTGGGGGTTCCTAACAGAGATATAATATTATTACTGCTATTAAGCCTGGACGACAAATATGCACAATGATATAGATTACATCATATACGCAAAATAAAACAGCCTTAACCTCAAACGGCACTGTGGTAAAATAATATTAATAATTTTTTCCTCAAATAGGTCTGTTACATGAAGCACGCCAGTTCACTTGCAGGATCAAATTGTTACAAGAGATACAGTCTTCAATGTAGTAGATTACTCAGTTAGCTTGATATTTTATAAGGTAACTCGGTCATAAAATTATAGGGAATAACAATTCTCACACACGGATGTAAATAATATTAGTGAGACTCGCAAAGGGTTGCTAAGCTCTGCTTTCCGGTTAAACATTGAGTTTGTTGGTTTGTGGGATAATTCTATAGTAGTACATTTATCTTTACTACTATATTAATAGACCTAATCCCAAAATTGTAGACTTGTCATGATGTGACAACCTAATCCATAAGGTCTTACGTGCAAGTCACACCACGGTCCACAATGACTCGTCGCATCGTGACAATCACCAATATGTTTAGTACTTCTGAAGAACATATTCGGATTGGGAATAGAGTGATACATCTGATACAGCAAGCAAGAGGCTACGTAGAGTGACTACGCATGCATATCTGAGCCATGCTGTACCGACCAATTTTTCCCTCGTTCACCATTTTTGACCCTCTGTAAGTGGTACATGTTGAGTGTAAATATTCTCAGTAATTATATGCTCGCTTCAAAGATCATGTAGTTAGGGACCAATACCAATACAAGATTTCAACATCGGGAGTCCAGAAATATTCATGCCTAAACATGTTTAAAAGGTCGCATGTGAAAAACCTTGTTAAGGAGTCTATAGAGTATCCCGAACGCCTACATTTGTACATAAACAAAGGATTAAGAGGAGAGGCAATATCCCAGTATTATGATGAGAAAGTATTGTTACGTAACCTATGTAAGACGATTGTGGTAAAGCTCAGGTATTCTCTAGTCACTTTAGGAGAGTATATACCGTGGAAATACATCTCACACACATTCTAGACATTATGACTACATTTCAAGGGTTGCCTACTCACTTATATACGCCTGAGATCCCCCTGAATGAATATAGGAAGCCTACCAGCATTTGTTGCCTTGGGAAATCCTCTCCAGCTCCTTCCAGATCGTAATTAAGGGTATGGAATGCTAATATAAAGTCACCTCGCGTTCTATAATACGATAAAGGGAAAAAGTAAAGGAGATTTAGGTGCTAGTTGTCAGGGCGTTTGGAAAGACCCTTCACCAATTTTATTCTCAAACGCTTGGCATGTTCAAGTGAGTTAGTATATTTTGTTAGACATGAGCTAACTGCTTGAACTCAGTACTATGAGTGTAGCCCTACACAAGTGGTGTATAAAATTCGAAACATCTCGTCAAAGCGCTTGAATGCTCGGCGAGGTGAATTGGTTAGGCATGAATGCTTATTTCGAAACCTGTGTTGTCCGAGAGTTGATTGATTGTATGATTCTAAGAGATCTAGATACTTAACTCGAACTGTCTTTTCAAGTAAATTAACTATTATACTGGTCAAACTGACAGGTAGGTAGTTAGACACTATCTGTCCCTGATCATCTTTAAATATGGGACTGACTTTAGCATCATTTCAATCCTTAGGGGGTTGAATCTGAGGAAGATACATGCTGAGGAGAATCACGAGCGGTCCTGAGGTAATGTCCGCAAGGGAAGACAGCATTCGAAGTTGCAACCCATCATGGCCCTGTACCTTACCAGGTTTGAGGTTAATGATCGACTGAAGAACAGTTTTCCCAGTCACATGTATGGGTCCGATAGCTGGTGATTCAGGAGTGTGATTACGACAAGTAATTTTAACAACACTCGTATGGTAGACTTCACTGAAGGAGTTCGATGTGGTCTCAGCTCTTGCTAGATCTGGTTTTGCTAGTAAATCTGAATTTTTATGTAACGCTAATGGAGGAATATCATCCCACGCACTGTCCTTCAGTCTCCAGTAATGAGGACAGTAGATTGGTGAACCTGTATTAATCCTGATACATTGCTTTACGGTGAAGGTCCAGCTTTTCCTTGAAAATATTCACTGATGGGGCTGATACCACTTGTTCGGGTAAGGCGCTCCAATCATTGACTACTCGGTGAGAAAAACGGGACCCCACTTTAAGTTTATTAGATCGTGGTTTATGAATCTTCTCGCCATGACCTCGGAGATTATTAGTGCTGGAGGGAGCAAAAAGATAAGACATATTAACACCCAAATCATAATTAAAGATACGAAATGCCAATATAAGGTCACCTCGGGTCCTATGGTACGACAAGATGAAAAGTTATAGGCGTTTCAAGTGCTCATCGTAAGGGAGTTTAGAAAGGCCCTTCACTAACGTTCCCACACGCTGGACACGCTCAAGGGAGTAAGTATCCTTTACCAGACACGGGCTAGCTGCTTGGATACAGTACTCTAAATGTGGTCTTACACATATGGGATATAAAATTCGAAACGTTTCCTCGTGAAAAGATTTGAACGCTCAGTGAAGTGACCATAACGCACGAAAACCTTTGACAGCGGCTGCTTTGCAATGCGTAGTTGTTTTTAAATCATGACCTATTACTACTCCTAAGTCTTTATGTTCTTGAGCACATGGAAGAGGTTTACCCTCAATAGTATAACGGTAACTATTACCGTGACCGATGTGGATTAGCACACTCTTCCTAGCATTGATTTCTAAGCCCCACTCTCGAGCTCATCTAACTAAATCGTCTAAGTCAGCTTGAAGATCCAGATGATCAGCCGCACTTTTTATTGTTCTCCAGATTTTTACATCATCCGTCAACAATAATGTCGACGACTTAAGTAACAGCGGTAACTCATTAGCGTAGAAAAGGAAGAGCAGAGGGTCTAAGATGGTGCCTTGGGGTACACCACTTTTGACCGGCTTCCAATCTGGTAGCGTTCCGTTAACCCTCACTCTCTGTCTGCGGTCACATAAAAATTTCCTCTCCACACATGTACAGTACCTATTATTCCGAAGGTCGTGAGCTTCTGCATAAGACCTACGTGTGAAACCTTGTCAAACGCTTTGCTAAAATCTATGAATATCACGTCGACAGACAGACCGTGATCTAGGGCTGCTGTCCAATCCTCCCTCGCAATAAGCAAGTTAGTCAAGCATGAACGCTTGTTACGAAATCCGTGTTGCTCAGGAGCTAACAGATTGTGTAAATCTATGTGGCTTAGCAACCTAGCCCGAATTATCTTTTCAAGTAACTTAACGACTATGCTAGTTAGACTGACAGGCCGGTAGTTAGATACTATCTGTCTCTGATCGTCCTTAAATACAGGACTGACTATAGCGTCCTTCCAATCTCTAGGGAGTTGAGAGAGTGAGAGGGACATGTTGAAGAGTGTCTTGAGAGGTTTTGAAATAATGTCCGCAAGAGATGACAGCAACCGTGGATGTAATCCGTCAGGGCCCGGTGTCTTACCAGGTTTGAGGTTACTTATCAACGGAAGGACAGTTTCCTCAGTCACCTGTACGGATTCAATAGTTGGTATCTCGGTGTGAGTGGGACAAGTATTTGTTACAATAAACGTAGAGTCAACAAGAATAAGTCCCAGAAATGTTTTCTACTCTTTAACAGCTTCCGGGTTTCCTCATTAATCCATGGAGAGCAATGTGACAGCTTACGTGATAACCATGGGATAAACGGCGATGTTGCGTACTCGAATGTAGCCTTAAACTTATTCCATTCATCTTCGATCAATCCATCCGCGTCAACCGACCAATCAGTCGAGATAGCACAGTTTCTGATTGCCGGAACATTGACTCGTCAGATATTGGGACAGGGTGGAGCAGATACGAATTGTATACCATGTGTCCTAAACTTAAGGTGAATTACAACGTGATCACTGTTCACTAGTGGGGGAAGGTGCTGAATATCAAAGACATCCTCACAGTGGTGGGTGAGGGCGAGGTCTAGCAGTGACGGATCATGTTGCAAATCAATATATGTCGGTTTTGTGATACATTGTACAAGTGCACACCGAATAACGGTAGATAAAAGGTCGCCATCGAAACCACTACCTGGAGCTGTAAGCTCTATCCAGTTGATATGCGGTGCGTTGAAGTCCCCAATAATGAGACAACATTCTGCCATACTCCAAGAACAGATGTATCTTAGGATAAAGTCGTCAGCAAGACAAAACGGACTCCGGTATATTCCCCCCATAGTCACTAACCCATTTCTAGATTTAATCTTACAACATGCTACCTCACATGTGCCACAGATATGAGCCTCCGATATGGTTGATTGTATACGAAAGTGATCCCTAACGTATAATATTATACCTTTCCCTTTGCGACTTGAAACTCTATCACTTCTGATACAGATATAGCCTGCAATGAACGGAGAACAGTCTATATCTACGGTGAACCAAGTTTCTGTAACAACAATTATATCGGGACATAATTCTTACACCATCAGACTTAGCTCGGACGTTTTATTTCTAAGACTACGAGCGTTCGTGTAGCACACAATTAAGGTGTTTTGGCAATCAATCGTTCTACCCATACAGGCCTCGCAAGCATTGGCTTCCAAGACCTGACTATCCGAAAACCCTTAATGGTAAGGTTATTTTCGCCATTTAACTTGCGAGTTCTCAATCCTGTAAGAGCATTCTTCCACTTGATTCGATCCTCAAGCGGCCAATCTGGTCGAATACGGATATTTGAGTCACGAGTTCTTGGTGCGTTTTTCAATAATATGTCTCTTTCTTCAAAACTCCCGAGAACCAGCTTCAGGATTCTTCTTGGCTGGGTCTCGCCTCCAGCCCATTTACCGAGTCGTATTACTTTCGTGATATGTACCCCTGAAACCTCTTCTGGTAGTACATTTCTTACCACAGACCCCACTAACTGCAGGTCATGTGCATGTCTTCTACCAGAGTCGTTGTCTTTCGACTCCTCTAGATTCCAAATAATTAAACTAGGAAGGGGTTTAGCTTCCTTTGAAATTGTGTTCAAAGCTTTCGACCGTGACGTTAGATCCCGTATACTAACTACTGGTATCTTACGATTAGTTTTTATTGTAACAGAGTCCTGGGAGTCAAGGGAGTGACTCACAACAATGTTAGACGAAGCTTTACTTTGGGACTTTGGCGAATTGGCTTGAGAGTCCACCAAGGACTTATCAAGTAAACAGTCATTAGTTTTAGCTGTCTTTCCTACTCTTCTGCGTTTTCGCGTCATCCATTTTCCATCAGTCGAAACATCTACATTAGAACAACTCGGGACAGTAATTGTCTTATCTGGATCACTAGTCGCAGCTGTAGCAATATGGCCACCAACGTCTAATGAGGTGTCACTCACTGATCGTTTCGGGGGAGGACGTTTAACTGCGGGCTGCACAGGTAGATGTCTGGCTTGCGCCGTGACAACACTTACGACACTAACGCAATCTTCGCCATCAGTACCAATGTTACCAGTACGGCCATCATCAACCTCCTTATAAGCCAACATCAGGAGGCTCATTGCCTCCTGGATAAGCAATGTTTTGCTCGAGCAATAAAAACTACAAAGCTTTGAGCACCTTTTATATGCAGTGGGGCTTAATCGAGTGCACATCTTATGGAACCACTTATTACGCTCATCACATTGCATCTCTTCCTCCACGGGGAATAAACAATATGGCTGTCCACATTTATGAGCAGAGCTAGCCATTTTGAAAATGAACTACAACGGTGACAAAAACAGGATATGTAAAAGGATTCTCAAACCTTAACTAAATAAATCAAGTAAAAGTCGGCCAAGTATGCTTCAATGCAATAAATACACAAAAGCAAAATCGAAACACTCAATACAATATCACTTTAACTGGAGTAGATCCAATTAAAGTGTAAACTGTAGTTTTGATGCATAATTTACGATCAAAAGAGTTAATTAACTCAAGGAGAAACAATACCATATACAATATACGAAAAAGTCGTTTCGTGGAAGTACGGCTATCATATCAAAACTGTCTTTGGTAAAGGGTACGTCATCTAGCTATGGTGTTTTTACATATATTCTTTATTTGCACTTAAATGATTCATGTCTCGTTGACAAAAATAAGTCCCAGAATCCTAGTAGATTTCATCAGTTTTCTTGCAATCGTGCATGTATAAATAGATTCATTTGATAAGGTTGGACATCACATATCATGTTTTAAAGACCTTGGGAACTTTCTGTGGGCCTTTTTAATCGGTAAATATTGTAGCTTGAACCTTAAGACCACCCTTTCAAAGTTGGTGAGTAACGCATAAAGTAATCTGTATTGTGCGGATATGGCTCTGCTTAATTGATTCTCACTTCTATGCAACTGGTTTTTACGTATATCGCCAAAGTGTTTCTGTCGAAAAGTGTAAGTGTCTTCGTAAACACATAGACTATCTCACCAACAACAGCACAATATTTTTTAATTCAACCCATACATATGTGTTGACTAACCTGCTTATTGTTGATAAGGTTGTAGCCCTTTCTAAAGAAACAGTTTCTCGGTGAAGGCCTTTTTGAAGCCTGGATTAAAATATGCTCCGAATATCATTACTCGAAATATATAATATATATGGAGTTGCCATGTTTCACACATGATACACAAATGATACGGACGTTTGGTTACACTAGTTATTAGATTTCGGGATAGCTTGTACATGATAAATTTTGTTTGTTTATAGTTTCTGCGTTATATTCTTTTAACATGGGTTTAAGTGTCTAGTTAAATTGAATGATCTGTAGAAGCGATAATAAGTTTCCTCCATATGGTCAACTTACCGAATGATTATATTTTCTTACTCCAGAAAAAGGGTTTGAAGATTGATTCTAAATTCAGCCCATATACGTCATTCTATTAGTACTCGCCTTCTACGTCCTCTGAGTTATCTTGATGTGGTAGGACGAAAAAGTGGATATGTCAGGTCCAAAAGCACTTCATAGTATTCTATACACCAAAACCAAATCACCTCAATCTACGGTACGACATAGTAAAGCGGTCTAAATTCCCAAGCCACTCTTTGCATGGTAAGCATCGGAGTTCTAGAATTGCACGGGTGACTACTCTTTGTATGTTTTCTCAGATAACCGATTCACCTTTTAAACAAGGGTTTGCAGCCTGAACGAAGTGTTCAAGATTAGTTCTCACTAAGATTGAGTATACTTTAGTGAAAACAGTAGTGTCTAAGTTGGTGAATGTTTGTCTTAAAGCTTATAGTGATCTAAACCGCTCGGCTGCAATCTCACGGTAGTGGGCCATGGTCTTAAGATCATGGCTCACAAGATCATTGTGAGCAATGAATCTTCCCCAATGCTGTACAGTTTTGCTTTTGCTTCCTCAGTGTACACGTAGACGCACTTAGTCGCGTTAACAGGCATTAGTCATGTTTTAAATCAGTTAACGAGGACTTCTAAGTTTACCCGAAGTGCACGTGCATACGGATTCCCCCACTAACACTACTGTTTAGTCTATCAGCCCTACAAAGTAGGAGACCAAGCAATTGAATTTCACTATCACACACGACGTTAACCACGTTTCGGAGATGTCAATGAAATCAAGGATTTCTCTGTCCACCACGTTTTTAAACTCCTCCGTTTTATTTGGTAGGCTGCGAAAATTTGTATAGCATATCTTTGATTCTATGAAATGCTTTCCCACACCATCGTGTGGTTTAAGAGGCCGTTTTGTTCCGAACTTTTACATTGAGAAAACCCTTGAGTATAAGGCTTTTTTCATCATCCCAACGGCGCTCATCAATATCTCCTTCTACCGATCGTTTCTTGATAGAATCGATCAAACTGATCTCTGCACGGACGTATATTCCGGATTCAGCCAGTTTGCGTGAATTTTCCACCATTAGGTTTCTTTCCTCAGTGGAAGCAAAAGTAACTTTTAAGAGGAGGCTTGCCTAAGTACTTTCGGAATCCAATTCTGTCCTATCATATAGAGCTTATGAATAATAACTCCTGCTATTGTTTCCGGGAGTAGTTTGCTGGTTAAGGACTTAATATGCATCAGGTTGTGTTGAAACCTAGTATTTGGTTCGTTTTCGGAAGACTCTCTTAAATTATGGGAAATGACTGACTTCTCTGCAAGACCTGTGTCGACAAGCTTCGAGGTGTTTTCCTCAACTTTTCTCATCCCCTCAGTCCGATTTGGCGTCAGGCGTACGGATGTGCAGCTATCACTCTTCCTCCTTAGTTTTCTACGTTCTACTGTGAACCAATCGTTGACCTTATTTAGTTTCTTAGTCAAATCTAGAATGTTCAGGCTTTTCTCCTGCATAGTTTGTTTTGCGTTGATGTGGGGTTCTGTAGCTGAAACCGTCCACTCATGTTTTAGTGCTCTCTGTAATTTGTTTCTTCTCAGTGTGATTTTTCTTTTTCCTTGTAACCTCTGCTACATGTGTTTGTCATCCTTTACATTTTGTGTGTCCATCTTGATGGTTTCATTCAGATCTAAAGCTGGATCTATAACGACTCTCATTGCTTCCTCGAGATCTGACAGCTGCTCATCTGCTGTAGGCTGTTTATCCGAGGGAAGCTTTCTAACTGTGTTTAACAGCACAATCGTCCCCAGAACCAACAGAGACTGTAGAGCAGCATGCCTTGAACAGCCAATATGATAGTAGCTTGTAACAACTCCTGTATGCTGCTGATATGAGTCCGGTACACACTTTGAGATACCTTTTGTTGAAGTTGTCACGTTGCATTTCATTGTTGATTGGAAAGAAATATGTGGTTCTACCACAAAGATATTTTATCTGCGTCATTAAAATTATTAAGCAAACTCACGGACAGAACGGTGAAAAGAGTCTAGTTGACCGCGGAAAACGAAACAAAAGACGATGAAAACGAAAAGAAGATTTCTAGAATAACGGTGTTTCGAGAGCTTTAAAAGTGATAGACATAAAACAAAAAGCTATAACTTCTATGTTGCTGTAACTAAAAGTTTAACTTGAATAAGTGTAAAAGAAAGTTTTATACGTTAGGACGCAAACAAAACCTAAAAATTAACTCGGCTACAAAGAAGAATCAACAGTTTAGACTAACAAAAGTTTATGATAATCCATATTCTAGTAGCAGTCAGACCCTTTCACTTTTGGACGTGTGAATTATCCCCCTAGGTTATTTGTATAGTAGCCTCCACTGTTTTACCCCCTTTCTTCATGCATTCTTAACATACTACCGTTATCTAATTGTTGTATCCTCTAGCATCTGAGCTATTTGTAAAGTTGTACGGCAAGTTTCTCATGTCAAAATTACAGAATACTGAGCTATCAGTTGGTATTGTGTTTTCAAAAGGCACTACTCAAGTGTCATTTAATCTTTTCTGCTTCGTATGTCTAGTCTTTAAGCTTCACGTTGCGGGTATTTATGGATTCAGAGGTCAGTCCTTGAGGTTATATACTAGTAATAAGTCGACCCAGGAACCGCAGAATTCTGTTTATTAGGCTATGAATCACTTCTGTTGTTTGTGAGCAAGTGATAATAACTGACTGTACGACCTAGGTTAGTTGAATATGGTTTAAACCAGTCGTCTTCCTGTTAAAATCTTAGTATTTAAAGTAATTAAGACATCGCTACATAACTATAATGTCTTAGGGTGGAAAACCTTAGACCTCCATATTGTTATTTCCAGTAGTCTTTTGGTCTTTTTCGATCAAATTCTTTCGTAAAAACTTTTCGATATGTATTTACAGTTCATCTACTTATTCCTGACCACGATTCGGCTGGTACGACAAATAAGCTTAATCGGAAGCTGTCAAACCTTCATTTTTATTTTGGAAAAACTTCAAATGCTGGGATGTTTAGTTTTGTTATGAGGATTAGTAATATACATTTACATCTCGGTTTCCCTAGTGTATGATGAAGCGGGCCTTTGTTTATCGATTTTAGCATCATAGTTCAATTATCTGAACTGATCCTAGTTTCTAAAAGGCCTACTGGAAACATAATCTGGTTTAGATTATCAGCTACATGTGTATAAAGATCAGTGATATATTAGTAATACAACTCATTTATGTGGTACAGGACCTATGTACCTGATTTTGAGAGGGCTATTGATACTGCTCGTCTACTCAGATCAATATAGTTTACCGAGGTTCAGACCTGTGACTTTATGGTTAAAAGTCGGGTTCTTAAACTACTAAGCTACCGCCCCAGCAGTACCACTACCTGAATATGTTAACCCGCTTATTGCAGGTTTTTTGTCTAAAAAATCTACCCAAGATACGGAATTGAAGTTCTACAGTTTGAAAATGGTCAGAGGGATAATTGTTACTTATTAGCGTACGGGTACATAACCTACGATCATTAAGTTTCAAGTTTAGATATAAATTGGCTTACTTCTATTTCAATAGTTGGTTGTCATTCTTAGCTTACATAATAACAAGCATAACATACAACTTGTTAAATTATATGAATAAGGTTGTGGGTTTCATCAATTTTCTACTCACTTCCTCACATTCTCTTTAAATGATTAGAGCTATAGAAGTTCGACAAATCAAATTTTAATACAACAATTAGATTTTAAATGGATGGAAATAAAATATCAGAGCTTCCTAGTAATTTCGTGCGTGCAGAATGTTGTTGTAGGGATGGCGCAACATGATTTGTCCGTGCATAATCTCAAGAAATTCTACTAATATACGCCTTCGATATAGATCCTCGCTTTTAAGAAGTTTCCAAATAGTCACTTCTGTTTGGTTTGGGCACTTATTGTGACAATTCTCAGACTATATCCACAATATTACTCATAAACTATTTCTTGTGATTAGGTTAACAAAACAGTCGAAATACTATTAGCTGATAATTACTGCATCGAGGATTTCAATGCAAGGAACAAATATTGCAACTTCATCATTATCTCAAGCATCTCAACCACAATTATGGTCTCCTATCAATCCAATAACTCATCAAAAGACAATGACCCATACACAGACTGTTTACAGTGCTGATGTTCTGGCTTCCACAGTACCATCATCACAACCACTAGCATGTTATTCACAACCTATTTCTCAACCCATTCAAGCAAGTCATATAAGCTCAGAACTACCAGCAGATGGACCTCTTGTGTCTGATTGTTATGCTGCTCTTTTGGGATTGGCTGAAACTTTCAGGACAATGAGTCCTCCTAATATGCGACTTGCCGTTCATTGTCTCAAAGCTATTCTTCAGTTCAAACTTTCTGTCAATCTAGAAGCTCGCACACATTTACAACTGGGACGGCTACTGTTTCATTATAGCAAAAGCGATGAACAAACAAAATTTCACTTGGAAAAGGCTCGTACTTTGGGAGCACATCTAAAAGCTAGTGATGATTCCATCAAATTTGAAGCCGCTACATTGTTAGCTGAGTTCTTTGAAAGAAAAGTAAGTGTTTCTTTCATTTTTACTATTAAAAACTCCTAATTCATTTGCTTATATAAATTATACCATAATTTTTTGTGCAGTTCTATGATTTCAAAAGAAATATTTTTATCTGACTACTGTTTTGTTTGAAAACAATATTTACCTAATTTTCATAATCTAATGTCAGTCAAAATGTCACACAAGTATCAGCAAATAGTCTGCTTTATATTCTCAAACACGTCTATATTGAACCAAGAACATTGAGATCTTTACACTGCTATGTTAATTTTTATCCATAGGAACAAAATCTATAGTTTACGAAACATCAGATTTAGATAATTTTTTGATTCATAGATGAGATAACTTTGCTGATTGTTGACTTGGATAATCCCACATTTCACACTCCAAATCCCATTTCTGGAAGTAAAAGTTTTAAAATTGAATCTTTATATTTATTTATTTGATTGGGTACAAAGAGGCACCGAATCCATATGCGCCACACAAGTCACTTGATTTGTGTGTGGGATGTGATACTGTCTGGGTGCCCAGACCAAATCAGGTAGTTTTCTTAAAGGGCCACATACGGAGCCTTCGACCTAATTCACAAGGCAGTGGAGCAACGTCACAAGATGCGGTCGGTAGGCAATAATTTGCTTGTGCGCTATTTGTTCTCTCAGGATTCTGGAGCCCATGTGACCATTGGTTTGGAATCAGGGTTTTCCAACTCCCCTAGATGTACCCTCCGTGCCCAGAAACCCGGTTAAAGCGCCGGACATTCGCTTTTTGTCCCCTGAATTTCATAAACAACACCGGTGGCGCGAAAAGGCAGTGAGTAAGACTTCCCTGGCAGTGGCTGTATACGCGTAGTTATGTGAGAGCATTTGAGGGCTGAATGTTTATTACGAAAGCTTTGTTTTCACATGACTTCTCTTGTTTCACAATTTTAGGGTAAACGATATGAAGCAACTTGTATTCTAAACGATGCCATCAGATTATCAAATAACAGTCCATATTGGCATTGTCGAATCTTATTGGAACTGGCAGTAAGTATTAACTGTTAATGTGAAGTTTCCGTAAAATATTTCTTTAGACTATACATGAATCCATCTGCGTCTCCTCCCCAATTCGATTAATTTACTCGTCCAATGGATAGAAATTATAAATATCGTGATGATAATAATAAGTGAATAGATTAAATCATCTATCAAGTACAGGTTTATGTGTTCAGCTTTGTACCACACCGTTTGTATACGAGGACTAATGATATTACCCAGATTCATAAACTGAATTAAGTTAATTGTATTTCAACTTTACTAACTGTTAATTAAAATTCTATTGGTCTAATCAATAAGGTGAATTTTTGTCGACTCAAGTATCCGGAACACCTGATACGTATGCGTAACTACCACCTACCTCGACGTTCATTGTTGATTGGTTTACGAGCAAGTTTGAAGAAAGTTAGGAGCGACTAAGTGAATATGCTGTGGCAATCAATGAAATTATTGACTGTTGGCCTAAGCTATGTTGATAGGCACATATTGTTTGATTGTAGTCCTCACAATAGCCGGGATCAGTAACTGGAGACTTTGAGCGAACATGACTCAGAATCGTCCAAAAGGACTCAGTTACGTTCACTGTTTATCTTCGCCCAGATATTAAGTTTCAGTCGTTCTTCATGTATCCTATTTCATTCTCTTTTTTTTCGAATCATATTCTCAATGTTTAGCTCTTCTCATTGTCATTACTCCCAAGATTATTTTGTCTCGTTTTCTACTCATCTATTTAATTTCATGTCGTTGCAATATTGTAGTATGGCAACTGCTATCAACTCACATTTATGCTAGGTCCCATGTTAGTTATAATTGTTTAACTGTGGTTATTAAGTAAATGCTCAACCGATCTGACTTCAAATGATAACTTAACTACAACTATGAAATTTCATACATAAATCAAAGTTGAGATCGATCAGTTATCAAAGATCTTATTTAACATTTATAAATATTAGACATATATTTCTTTTAATTTAACAATTCACTAGATTATATTGTTTATTTATTACTAGTGTTATTATTACTATTATTTTTATAGCAAGCTCATATTGCTGAACGAGATGTGAATTCAGCTTGTGAAATATTGGCAATGGGCTCAGAATATGCACGTTTACATAATTCCGATTATACAAACGGTTTATTTCTATTAAGTAAATGCATGGTCAGTTGTTTATTATTTCCCTGTTTCTTTAATTTTTGTCGGTGTGGGGGGGGGGAGGGGTTTATAACAGTAGTTATATAATATTTAACAGTGTTTATCGTTAGAATTTGTTCAAGCTACTAAATGCAAAGAATTCTGTGATTAGACATACCCCTAATTACTTAGATATTAGCAATGAAGCAAAATAAACATAGGCAAATGAGTATTTTTTGAAAGGGAAAATATGTTTCACTGATTTACAGTAGAATAAATTACTACCAGTGTCGTTTCTTAAAAATTCTCCATCATTTTGTTAGATATGTAGTTTGTTGTAGAGAAATATTAGAAACCAGTATCATTATGTAAAACGTCAAGTAACAGAATATTTATTTATGATAATATAACCAGTTCTTTTATGACAATTTTCTTGTTGATTTTTATGTACCTACAGTTACTTTTGGCAAGTAGACAACTTCCGGAAGTTACAGTCACATTAACCAATGTTAGTCGATTAATTGAACAATTCAAAGGAAATATGTATCATCGTGAGGCTTTACGTGTATTTTACCTTGTTCTGCATGTTTCATTTTATCTTATTTCTGGTCAAGCAAAATCTGCCCATCCAATATTACGACAACTACATCAAAGTATTCAACAATTTGCTGCTATGGATGAAGGTAATTTGTGTCTTTAGTTAAAATCACTTGTTTAACTGAAAATACCATAGAAGCTTTGACTACAAGTCTTACTTACTTACCAAGTACTGATTTATATACTTAGCTCCTCGTTACATTGTATATGAGGGGTAGTGAGTAGATTTAAAATCTATTACCTGCTAATTGGAAAACCAAAAGCTTTAATCATCAGACTAGGACTATTAACGGTGAATTTAACACAGAATGAGCATAAGTATTAATTGCCGTTATTTTGTGATATTTCCTACTATAGTTTGTTTGGTGGTTGTAATACTACTACTTAGTATAGATACTATCAAATTTTCCTCTTCTTCGATGCATGTTCCTGTTCCCTGTCTAATCTGTTTCCAAGGTTTCATAGCTTCGCTTCAGTAAATCCTATAGCTCAAGCTGACAAATAGTGGGGCGGACTTATGTCACTTGTCTTCGAATTATTGTTGTCAGTTAATAAACCGGTGAGCGATTAATCCTGATGTTTGACGCAAGATTTCAGGTAAAAATGACATACAGGTTGATTAGACCATGAACTGTAATCTAGGAAGATAGCTGAGATATATGTCACACTTGACCAGCCACTCCTTATCCCAGGTTTTAACCTACAGACCTCAGGTTCAAAGTGTGGCGCACATATATCTGGTGCCCCCTTGTACCAATATTCATATGTTCAAATAAACCAATAAAAACAGGTTCAAAACATACTGCACCTATTTCGCTTTAGAAAGCTGGGTAGTATCACTAATACTCACAAATAGTGTGGCCTGAAGCTGAATGTGATGAACATGTCTTTCCTATTCCATCTCTGTGTTTATTAAAAATATTCACATATGAAATTAATGAAGTTATAACTCGATAATTCAACTGTTTAACTTTCGACTGTTGACTTGTAAAATCTGTTCCCGGTTTGTTTAAATTTAGCGTAGGATGCCAATTTGTTCTCCATTATTGGAGTTGTATTTGCTCGTCTAAGTATTTATTTTACCAGTCAACTTCTAATTTGATATCATCTTCAAAAAGAATATCTCTTCATCTTAATTTTCTTAACACAAATGTACTATCAGTATGGGGATTTGTGGAGGTTGTATTACTTTAGCGGTTGAATTTACGAGTCAGTCTAAGCTAGATCACCATTGAAAACCTGGAAATACTGGACAAATGTACTAGCATACATCCTACACCCTCTTAGCACGCATTTTAAAATTATCATTTGAGTTATTTATTCATAATTCATTATGTTAATACAAAGTTGTTTCAGAATACCACACTGTAATTCTAAACTTGGTTGCATATTTATTATATGTTGAGGTGTATTAATTATTGATCAGTTCAGCATATTTCTTGTCTGCTAACCTTGACATATTATCATCGCAATAAAAATAGAACAGTTATTTAGCGCAAAGTGGATAAGAGAAGATTGTTCACTGAACGGATGATAATCATCAGTAAAATTGTGGTAATACTATTATGTGGCGCTTGATTCGTTGGACAGAACTATACTCCGATGTTATCTATTGAAAAAGAGTGCGCCTAAGGAATTTAGTAGCATCTTGGAGATTCAGTTCGTAAACACCTCAGGTAGATTAAGGGCATGCAACTATCTCTTAATTGTTCCAGTTCAGCAGTAGGGTCAAGTAAATTTTGCCAATATCAATATTCACCTTCACCATTTTCATCAATGACATCATAGAAACAGCTCTGGATGAAGTACATGATGGCGTGAATCTGTTACCTAGAGAAGGACCCTTGAACCTTGAAGCCACAGATAACACTGTCCTACCGTGCAATGATACGCAAAATATCCAAGTCGTACTTGATCAGTTAGTATTTATTATCTATAGGTACAAGATTTACTTTGCACCTGAAGGTCAAGTAGTTCGGCAAGACTGGTTGGGATCCTAGATTTAGTGCAACTTAGTATTTTGGGATGTTATCATAAATGACTCAGAATAGAAGCCGGTGCCTATCCTGTGTAGTTTTGTTTTACATGCTTCATAAAGTGCTGGGAGCTACCTTAACTGAAAGAATTATTCCTGGTTCCATTTCTTGTTATATGCTATTGTTCTTTTCTTTTATTTCTTTATAATGTTTTCCTTTTATTTGTATACCTCACAGCTTTTTTATTTTGCAGTTGTACCAAAATTCATGTTTATTAAATAGGAGAAAAATTATTTAATTCCTTTTGTTTGTTTATTGATTATTTTATTTCAATTTAACAGCTGATACTACATCAACAAATGAAATTGAAAGATTTCATTGGATGCCTCGTGAACATATGGTTATACTAGTTTACCTTGTTACGGTGATGCAATCAATGCAAGCTGGAATGTTGGATAGAGCTAAACGATCAGCTGAAAAAGCATTAATACAAATTGAAAAACTATCTGTATTCGATACTAGTCCATTACTTACTGTATTCCATTTAAGTTTACTCGAACATACGGCTATGGGTCGTTTAGTAATGGGTGTACAAACAGCAGCTGCACAAGATATTGGTCAAGCATATCGAATATGTCAAGCGAATCCTGCACTAATGTATAAACGCCTCCCACAGTTGCATACTTTAATTGGCTTGTATGCTATGTCAATGAATTGTATGAATCAAGCGGAAAATCAGTTTAAGTATGCTTTAAGAGTAAGTTGGATTGGGCTCTTTTATGTATTAAATATTTGTCCCCTACATTCGTCATAGTTTGGTCTCAGTTGGGGTACTACTAAAGATTATAGAGTGCTAGACAGCTGTTCCGTTTCCACCTGGGATTCCCCAGGAGCATGGGTCGAACCCAGAAATTATGAGTCTGAAGTGCACCCAACCATTAGAACCACTGAGTCAATATTCAATAATACAATTTCAACTTTAAACAATCTGAGATATAGTGACATACCTCTACATGTGCTTTTATATTAATGAGAGATTGGTTGTTTTTCGTATTTCATTTATGTATCCTATAGTTATTTTCTCAAGCACTAGAATTTGTTTGATTTGTTTTATGTTTCAACATTGAGAACAGTGAATTCATAGTGATTACTCCACGCGATGTTAACTACCAGACTGTGTTACTCAAAAGGGATTAACTCGTGGTAATAAATTACAAACTCATTCGTTATGCTATAACGTCTAACAGAACAGTTAACTGTGAACATTCTC
This sequence comes from Schistosoma haematobium, assembly GCF_000699445.3. Taxonomy (NCBI): domain Eukaryota; kingdom Metazoa; phylum Platyhelminthes; class Trematoda; order Strigeidida; family Schistosomatidae; genus Schistosoma; species Schistosoma haematobium. The sequence continues at coordinate 746,657 of NC_067199.1, read as the reverse complement.
TTGTCTAAAGCTGACCACGATCTAATATCTATATCTTTTAAGTGTAAGTTTTACTAAAATCAGGTATCATATAGACCTATATCGCTTTAAAAATATCTTGTAGACAGTAATAGATGTTTTTGAACATATTGATATTGAACTTTTACCTTGATGAGCATGTGTATGACTAGATTGTTCTAAATATGTAACACAAATACATTACACTTTTCTTATCACCTCCAACATCTCACTACGCTAACGAAATTTATCTTTTTTTATTCAGCTACTTACGAGTAGTAAAATGGTTTAATGGATAAAGTCTGGGGTTTTCACTTTTAAATTCATTGATATTCATAACACTTCAAATAACAATGAGCTTAACTCGTAATATACCATTGTTTATTTGATTTGTCGGAATTGAAAAATATATATATATATATATATATATATATATATATTATTTACTTGTGATCGAGGTTATTAAGTCTTAGATTATTCATGAATTGAAATTACTATGACACACTAACTTGGTTGTTTTTACAATTCCATGAGCTTAAAACAATACAATAAACACAACTATGTAGTGTTTGATAGTTTTCAATATTTTTTTCAAGTTCAAATCAATCAATGATGTATCCTCCAAATCACTAATTCATTCTAAGTATTATCGTAACTTAATTTTTCTATTTGATCCATCACATGATATGTCATACATTCAGATCAATTTTTGTTGTTGTTGTCATAACTATCTGGAATATAATGAATATCATTGAAATTTCCAAGTTCTTTTTTTTCTGCTTCATTTATATCAACTGAATTCATGTTAAAATGTAATAGATCAAGTAAGAATTTTCACTGATTGAAATCATGAGTCAATTGAAGCTAGACCACCATGGAAAACCTGGAAGCACTGGACGGCCGTTTCGTCCTAGTATGGGACTCCTCAGTAGTGCGCACCCACGATCCGGTTAGAGTATATGCAATAATGAACAAATTTTTTTCCAGTTATACAGGATATATTTCAAACAGTAAATGTTCTGGATAGATAGTATTCACTATCAAATATATCCAAATAAGTTCTCAAGTGATAGTCAGATTTCTCAATGTTATCTGATTTCTATAAGTTCGATAAACCACCATTTGATGATCAGTTTTACCTATCTCAACGATCTGATTAGAATAGATTTACTGAAAAGGTTATTAATTTAGGTTCTATTGTAATAGGAATGTTGGTTTAATAGTTACCGAATTAGAAGTTATTGCTATCACTAAGTAAGTAGTTTCGTTGTGTTGGTGGGAGTATGAGGTCAAAATTACACTTTATACTAGAAAGGATTGTATTGTTGACAAGAAATTTTATATATTTACTGTTTTATGTCTTGTTTTGAAGGCTGCGTAACTATTCGTAAGCTACTAGTATTTGATCACAGATGCCTTAGAAATATTGCTCGCATCTGCTGGGATCACCGGGTAATTAATAGTGAGGTTAGACGCAGGGTATTAGGGAATGATGGTAAATCAGTTGATGAGGTTGTAAATATCCATCGACTGAGATGGTTGGGCCACGTGTTGTGTATGCTTGAACACTGATTACTATGACGCGCAATGCTGACTAGTGTTTTGGAGGTGGTTGGAAGAAAGTTGGGGGTAGCCAAACCAAAACGTGGCATTAGTCCACAAAGTCACTAACTTCTAGTCTTAGTCATGTTGGTAGATGCAGACTACTTGGTTGGGGTCTGTGTGACTATCATTACTATTATTTCACAGTTTTCTTCTTTAAAATTTCTAATTTTCCAAGTGATAATAATTTTAACTTTTCTTTTCATGATATTTAGCTTATTGCTGGACCTCAACAAGTTACTGGATGTCGAACAACTAATTCAAACGATAAAAATCTTTTAAGTTTAACAAATTCTACCAGGGCATCATGTCAACCAGATGGACCACGTGATTCTTTGTCAGTATTAATTTGTCTTAATTTAGCTTTAGTACATATTCGGAAAGGTAACACGGTTGAATGTGAAGTAAGTGTATATGAAATATGTTTTTCACTTTATGAATTCATTTCAATAATTTTTACTTACTTACGCCTGTTACTCCTAATGGAGCATAGGCCGCCGACCAGCATTCTCCAACCCACTCTGTCCTGGGCCTTCTTTTCTAGTTCCGTCCAATTCTTGTTTATTTTTCTCATGTCTATCTCCATTTCCCGGCGTCATTTCAATAAAAATCATAACTAAATCCTTTAAGTTATAGGTTTGAATCTTGTCTCTATTAAATTGATTGAAATGAGTTAAACTACACAAAAAAATGTTTAATTGTACATGTACAGAAAGTTCATAAATAATGTAAAATTCTTATCTACTACATTTTTATGAGAAATACATATTTCATGATTAGATTTATTTGCATTACACTTGTTAATCAATCTGGCCCTGGTACGACTGAGAATGGGAAGTCAGCCCTCCCTCTGCAAATGCTCTCACATGGCCACGTGCATATAACCACTCCCAGGGAAGTCCTACTTACTGCCTTCTCGCAACACGGGTATTGTTTACGAAGTTGAGAGAATAAGAAGCGAATGTCCGGTGCTTTATCCGGGTTGCTGGACACGGAGGGTTCATTTAGGGGGGTTGGAAAGACCTGATTCAAAACCAATGATGTACATGGGCTCCAGGATTCTGAAGGAACAAATGGTGCATGAACCTGTTGTTGGTCACCGGCTACCATGGGACTGCATCTCCTTACGTTGCCTCACTGCCTTGTGGATTAGACGGTTAGATCGAAGATTTAGAGTGTGGTCTCCTACGAAAACCACCTGCTTTGAGCACCCTGGCAGTATCCCAGACCTCTTTGTACCGATGTTTATATATTTAAATAAATAAATTTATTTGCAAAGTCAACATTTGTATATAAATTCTGACAAAAGAAAACAAACAAACAAATACATCCGATACTTTGTCATCTCACTTGTTATGATGTAGAAAAATTTAATAAAATACACTAATAAATAATCAGTTTTTCAATAGTTTGACGCTTATTTCTATCTAGACTAAATTAACCCTGATGAATCCAATTGATGCGATTGTCAACGTAGATTGATTTATGTGTGTGACTAGTATTTGTTAATGAATATAAAAGTGGATTAAATTATGGCTAGTAGTGTGGTGTGTGATACTTATATTAACATAAGTAGTATATGATGTTAGTCGTGAACGGAAGGTCTGGCATCGGAGAGACAAGAGGATCGAACAGTAAAGAATGGGAACAGAATACAATTTGTATGAAAATGCAAGAACAATGAAGTCTGAATTATTATGAGACAACTGATGGACATTTTGCAAATTACGTATTTACTTTATGATTGTTAGATATTATTAACAAGTCCTGTAATTTTGTATTGAACACGTTTGATTGTCCCCACTGGTGTTCTGTTCACTACAGTAGTACTAACTAAACAAATTATGAAGTTATTATTCATTTTGGGTTGTATTCGTTTATGAAAACTTCAAGTCTAAACCTTAATTCTAGTTTGCGGTTGGAGACAAGATCCACATCAATGACATAATTTTATTTATTCTTTAACATTCTTTAAATACTGAATTAAGTGTTATATCTCAAATTAACATTCCTCTATATCATTTATTCTTGTTTAGCTGTCAGGTTGAAATTTATTATTATCTACTCCTCTTGTTAATTTTTTCTTTCATTATGCTGTTGTGTGGTGTAGCACATATTGAACTAATGGACCTATTTGTCAGGTTTTAGATTTTTTTTATAACTAACTGACTATATCATCAAAGGATTACAATACCACCAAAAATGTATTGGTTTGAAGTAGTTTGTATGACATGTGTCTTTAGTATGATATCTGTAAGCTGATTTTCATTAACCCATGGAAGAGATAAGAGTATTACTCAATGACTAGACGCGTTGACTCGAATTCCTATTCCTTCCTATCTATTGTTCACTATTTATATATTTAAACTGACTATTTATATATATCTTTCATGTATTATCCTAAGTTTTAACAAAGAGTAGGTAGAAAGCTTTATGGACAAAATCTAGATGAGTATGTGCATATTTTTTGCTGGGAATTCCATATTGTACTGAGCTTTTAGTGTTGAATAATGCGATTATTGATATTATGATTATTAAGTTATACGTATGAACCGATCCTTATAGAGATCTGTGGATGGAAACTGTAGCCAGATGTATAATTGTATTAGTATTTCCCAGGACTGTCTAGTTTGTAATGTGGTAGTCACGAACACCACTATTCAAATCTGAGACCACTGAAGACACCCGAAGGCATTGTATTTTTCAATTCAAATTATCCATGGAATAATGTATAATGGAATTATTAATTAGCAAAAATTCCACAGTCATTCTGACCATATGTGCATTTTTCAATTACTATGTGTCCTTGCGATATTATGTGATCTATTAAGCTTTATTTCGCTTAAGATACATTGATCCAGGTGAAGAACATTTCATACTGGTTCTTAACTTCTAATTGTCACATGTTAGAGGTAAGGCTAGATTCTGCAAACCCCAATGTAAGTGCTAACAGCTCATAATAATAATGGATTATTGTGATCTATGTAAGATTCTATCTTATGCATCCGTTTTTTGTTTGCTTCAGTGGATATCAAAGTCAGGACATAATCTTTACCAAGTGATGAATTAGAAATAATCATCGATATATTTGCTCAATGTATTTCATTGCCAATCTAACCAAATAGTAATATTTCTGATGAGATTCTAAATCAGTTTTAGATATAATATAAACGGAATTCATTGGATTGCTCATGTATTAGATTTATTGATAAGGATTTGTAAGCTTCACAGGACTGTCTTTTGTAGCTAATGATAGTAAAATGTTTCGGTTCATTCTTCTTCTTCTTCAAAAAGAAAAATTGAAAAAATGTTACATACCTCCACTCTTAGTTCTAATCACTCCTGAAATTCGATAATTTGCATACATTGCGTAAAACATAGTCATTGAACACGGGATTTAAACATTTGAACATTTTCAATAATGTGCCGATTGTCACAGGTGAATCCATGGGATTTTGCATTGAAAATCAAATGTTGATCGTTGAATTGGCTGGCAGTTCCTCTGAATTGCATGAATATATTGAAATGTATCTGATCTGTCCAAGATTGGCCGGGATTGTACTTGGGACATTCTCTGTATATTCACTTCTAAAGTTAAACATACAATACCTGCATTATATTTCCAAGTTCAATAAACAAACTTCACAGTTATTCCACGAACTACTGATTATATGATTTACTCCCATCATTTATACTGTCAGACGATTAGTTAGACATTTAAAGCTAAATGATTCTTCGTTGGGCCTGGTACCAAAAATGTGTAACTGTCTCCTTGAGTTTGGTTGTTTTATATATAAATAATCTTATCAACTGGTTTGATTTCTCATTAATTACTTATTTTTACTTATAGGCATTGTTAAATGAAGTATTTTCATGTGGTATCCATGTACTTGAAGGTTGTTGTTGTCTTCGTGCTGCTGCAGATTATGTACGAGCATTTCAAGCATTTTATGAAAATCGACTAACAGATGCAAAATTATTTTTACGTGAAACTGTACGATTAGGGAATGAAGAAGAATTGCATCGTTTATCAGCTTCAGCTTTTATTACCATGGGTCAAATTCATTTAAATGAACAAAATACAGCTGTAAGTATAGATATGTGAAGTAATAAATTCACAGTGACATAATATCATGTATATTATAGCAATTTATTATCAGAAGGGGTTTTATGGAGAATTTAGTAATTTCAATAGTTGAAATCATGAGTCCATTGAAGCTAGACCATCATGGAAAACCTGGAAGCACTGGACGTCCGTTTCGTCCTATTGTGGGACTCCTTAGCCGTGTGCATCCACGATCCCACCCCACGAGATTCGAACCCAAGACCTATCAGTCTTGCACGCGAACACCTAAGCTTCAGAGCACGAAGCCGGCATCCAATAGTGTTAATGTTTGACCTCAATCAATCCATGAAATTGCGCCACTGTCCGCCATTGTCTTCAGTGAGTTACTTTCTCCCAACGGACCTAATTGAACTCTACTGGTCACCACTTCTCATGTGCTTCCAGGTTTTCCATGGTGGTCTAACATCAATCGGTTCATGATCTCAATCAATAAAATAATAATAATGACTGTTTCTATGGTATATCATATCATAGTATATCATAACAGCACTCCTCACTCGTGATCATATTGGGAATCAATAACTGGATATTTAGACGATGTATGCTATTTTTAAATTATTGAGTTGGTATCCAATGGTTTACATTTTTAAGTTCAGCCTGTTCTCGGTATTAGGTAATTATCATCCACTACCTTTGATGATGTATCTATCTAACATGTCAGATTGATAAACTCTACATGCCACAATTAATGCTATTATGAAATCTGTCATATTAAATATAAATGGGATATTATTCACTATTCTTATATGCTGCTAATAATTTACTTTCATGAACTTTTTACTCATTTAATTTTAGGAAGGTCATAAAATGATTAGTGCAGCTATTCACATAGCTAATCGTTTACCTGATATAGGAATTCAATTATGGGCAACTGCTTTACTTAAAGGTGTTGCTAATCTACGTGGTGATACACAAGAAGAAACTCGTTGGTTTACTGAACATGATCGTTTTTCAAAAATTGTAATACATGAACATATGCGTGCTATTTCTGCCCCAGAACATTCACTTATTGAGGTAAATTGTTTTTATCTTGTTTATTTGTTTAATTAAATATAAATTAGGGCAGACATAGTTGAATGACTCTTGAAATAACCTCGAAATAATTTTGGCCGTTTTCAGTTAATCAGAAAGCAGGTTATAAGAAAGAATAGTTTATAATAATGAATTTGTCAATGTTAGTAAGGGGTCCTTATATAGTGAAATTAAAGTGAGTCTGATAGAGGGACTTATTCATATGATTCTATGTTAATCAACTTTGTAGACAGTGAATCCAAATCTTGACTAATAGTGTGCAACCGTGAGCATCTCTCACTTATCACTTGGCTGATACCCGATTGACCCAGGGTATCATTATGATCATTATTTCTGAGCATACATATTTAAAGTATTGGAAATATTACAGTGGTTTTACTTCATTTATATCAGTTATTGGAAGTACACTGGTTACAGGAGTTTCTTTGAGACAGTTCGTTATCATTAAATTTATTTTTTACTTTTTTTGCACTGCTGAGGAGTCCCACAATAGGATGAAACGGCCGTCCAGTGCTTCCAGGTTTCTTATGTTGGTCTAGCTTCAACTGACTCATGATCTTACCCATTGAAATTACTATAATATCCACAAAACTCAGCCCCCAAATGCCCTGGTATGGCCGAGAGTGGGGTGGGCCCGCCCTCCCTCTCGAAATGCTGCCACACGGCCACGCGTATACAGCCTCTGCCAGAGAAGTCCTACTCACTACCTTCTCGTGGCGGGGGTGTTGTTTACAACAATGAGAGGACGAACAGCGAATGTCCGGCGCTTTAACCGGATCCCAAACCAATGGTGCACATGGGTTCCAGTATCCTGAGAGAACAAATGGTGTATGAACCAATCGTTAGTCACCGGCTACCATGGGACTGCATCTCTTCACGATGCTCCATTGCCTTGTGGATCAGACCTTTAGGTCAAAGGCTCTGGGTGTGGCCCCGTTAAGAAAACCACCTGCTTCGATCTGGGCATCCGGGCAGTATCACAGCCCACACACACAAATATGGTGTGGCGCATATATATTTGGTGCCCTGTTGTACCAATATTTATATGTTGAAATAAATAAATAAATAATCATTAAATTAATGATCGATGACAATTAGATGAAATAGGAACTTGAATACGAATATTACTAAATATATGTTTAAGTAATTAAGTTGATTTTAATATGCAGTATCATTAAAGAAAATCAATGTAAAGATTTATTAGATACGACTAGATTGAAGTAATGGTGGTATCCGATTATTACCAGAATTGGACTGGCACCTAAAATCACCAGCAACTGTATTTGAATGAATGAAGTTCATGATTGCATTAGATAAGTTTGATTTGCATTGTATTACGATAAATTCAAATCGTGTAGTGTCATTCAGTCAACATGTCTCTATTTATAGATTAATATAATAATATTGTAATATAATCAACAGAGAAACGGATAGACAAGTATAACCAAACAAAAGTGTATTAGAAAGATTAGTATATTAGGTATTCTAATTAATCAAGCAACTGAGAACAAGTTAACTAATAGAATTGTAGTAGTCCATTTGACAGTCACATACTCTAGCAGATATTATATTCTAAAATGAATATTCAATTGTGTGAAATTACCATGTTTGTATTAAAGACTATAAAGTTCTTAACTAGCAGTATGATTTGTCTTAGTCACTTTAAAATGAGTAAAAATCAAATCGCTTCTCATTATATTTGTTTTCACGTTTTCTTGACATTATTTCTTGTCTACTGTCGCATCGCATAGAATTGTTTTTGTCGACAATCTTTTGTTTTCTAATTATTTTATTTATTTATTTGAACACATAAATATTGGTACAAGGGGTTACTCGGTACATATGCGCTACGCAAATCTCATTTGATTTGTGTGAGGGCTGTGATACTACCTGGGTGCCCAAACTGAAGCAGGTGGCTTTCTTAGGGGGCCACAACCGGAGCCTTCGACCCACAGGTTTGATCCACAAGGCAGTGGAGCGACGTAAAGAGATGCAGTCCCATGGTAGCCGGTGACCAGTGATTGGCTCATCCGCCATTTGTTCCCTCAGGATACTGGAGCCCATGTGCACCATTGGTTTGGAATCATGGTTTTCCAACTCCCCTTGGTGGACTTTCCGTGTCCACCAACCCGGTGAAAGCACCGGACATTCGCTTTTCGTCCTCTCAACTTCGTAAACAACATCCGTGGAGCGAGAAGGCAATGAGTAGGACTTCCCTGGCAGAGGCTATATACGCGTGGCCATGTGAGAGCATTTGGAGAGGGAGAGCTAACTCCCTCCCTACCCTCAGCCGTACCAGGGCATTTAGGGGCTTTGTTTTGTAAATGCGTGATTGAATCATCTTCGAAATAAGGTGGCATCTAATCCGATAATTAGATATTCTTTCTTCAATTATCCTCCTCGGTCTTGAAATTGTTGTATTAAATGCAACTGATTCTCTCTTATACTTTTGGCTTACTATTTTTACACTATTTTCAAAGTAAAAATTAGTTGATAGCCAATTGTCATTATCACATCCCTCACACAAATCAATTGAGATTTGTGTGGCGCATATGTATCTGGTGCCCCCTTGTACCAATATCTATGTGTTCAAATAAATAAATAAATAAATAAATAAATAAATAAATAAATAACTTGTCTTAATCGATGAACTGAAACTATAGTATATCTCACTTGGTGTTGTTTGCTTGTATCCTCCCAGTAAACATCAACTCTGAGATGTAGGTACATTCAACTGATGAGTCCCAGATAGGACGAAACGCACGTCCTGGATTTCATTGCTAGCCATTATCTATCTTCGCTTATACAATATATATGTTTTCGTATTTTATACATATTTTACAATTTATTCATTCAATCTTAATTTGTATTTGTATTTTTTCTTTTTAATAAAAAAATTCTAGTGGTTAGATGGACCATTGCCTGAACTTCAACCACCGCATACAGTTGCATCGACTTCAGATACTAATTTAATATAATTCATTGTTTCTATCAATAGAAATAACTGATCTCCTTATATAAAAAGTATTATCTTTTCTTTTTTTTTGTTGGTTTGATAATACTTATTCCATTCTATTCATTCTCCATATGTATTGTTCCCTTTTCTTCTATCTCTCTCCTTCTCTCTCTTCCTCCCTCCCCGCAAATTACATCGAAATAGGCATAGTTTTTAAATAGAATTCAGTTGATATTCAATTAAATTTATGATTTCTATCTCACTAAAAACAAAAAAAAACATTTTGTATTTATTATTCATTTACTACTACTGCTACTAACTATTGTTAGTAATCATAATGAAGATTTTTCTATCCTTGTACAAAGAAAACTAAATAAACAAATAAACAAAACAATTTAACATTTGAGTTGTTTTTATCTTTAAAAAATTTTTTTTCTCTTCTGTTGTCACTCAACAACAAGAACAACAATGACGACAACACCCACAGTAACAACAACAACACCACCACCACCAATTGTATTTATATTTATTATTATGTAATAATAAATAAGTCATTCATTTTGTTTTGTTTTGTTTTAATTTTTGTTTTGTTTTAATGTTTGATTTATATTGATGATTATTAAGGTTCTTTTGTTTATTTCATAATTCATGAATAACGAATTCAAATAGTTTTTGTGTAAAACAAACAAAAGTATACAGTTAAAAATAATAAAAAAAAGTATCTTTTAAAGGGATCAGTTTTTTTTCTTCCTTCATTTGTTGTTATGTACTGTTGTCATGATTGATTGAGTGATGTTATTGGTTGTGTTCATGTTTGAATCATTTTTATTTGATTGAATTATTAATATTCTTGTTTAAAGATTGATATTCATTTTTGTTACGGCAACTTGGACTGATGCATATAAATGTGCGAGATGATAGCAACCGATGGTTAGAGACCCTGAATGACATGGCTCAAAATCGTTTGCAATGGCGCAGGTGCATCCACTCTTTGTATTCTCCCAAATTTTGATCTCCTTATTCCTCCTTATCTCTTTTTTTTCTCTTCCCAAATTTATTTCACTGTATTATACTCTTTAAATAACATCTCCAAACCCTAATCTTCCCGATTACTGCTTATACTCTTATTACCTCTACCACTACAGGATTTGAATCGACCACTGCATCTCTGTGCTAATGTGGTGTGGCAACTCGAACTGATGTACGTACGTACGAAGTCCTACGTTGTTGATGACTAACTGACTGACTATAAATGTGCCTGGTCCTACATTGTAGCCGACTGAGTGATATTCATTTTTGTGATTAGTTACAAAATCAATTCATTTTGATAAAGTTTTATTCTTTGAGTTGGATGATTTGTTTCATGGAGCTTATAAACGATATTATTAGCATAAACTTTTCAGATAGAAGTGAAATGTTCGGATTTCTCCATATATATGATTCATAGCTTATTCTGTAAACCTTAATGTTGATTAGTTATTGTTGACTTTCAATCTGTTATTGTTTACTTCTTTATTTTGGTTGTATCTTCCATTGGTAAACAATTAATAAACAATGAACCAATCAACATCGAGGTCTATAGGACCAAGATATGAACCATATGAATGGAGAAATTCGAACACTTTACTTTTACCTGAAGTTTTTGTCTGGTGATATTGTTCAGAAGAACAATGAAAACTCCACAATCAAACCATTCAATTCAGTGAACAAAACTCCATCAAAATCATCCACCTGAGCTACAAGTCTTCACCATCTCGGAATCAGTCCAATCAGTAATAGTTATGATGAGTAGGAATAGATAAAAAAAATGGCTGGAGTAGACATCAGTTTAAAGTAATAGTCAACAACTGTTTACAATGTTAAAAGTGATTATAGTTATTATAAAGGCAATTATCAGTGAGATTATCACTGATGGGTGGAAGTTATTGATAAGTTTTCTAACCATACTGTTATAATTTTTGGTAGAATATATCAAGGAAGAGTTGAATTATCACTTCATTGACTTATTTATTCGTAGAAGAATTCAACAAATCTTATTTGTTCGGAATTTATCATACGAACTTATAGATTAAGATTCAAGTGAATAGAGATGTAGTCAAGTATTTCAGTGATTTACGGAAAATGAAATCAATAGTTGGGAAACAAGAAAAAAGGCTCTTATATTTCTACTGGAAAGTTCTAGGATCCCTATTCTCTATGCTATAATTTGTGTAGCAACCTTTTATCTGCGCGCTAATTATTTATTTGAACACATAAATATTGGTACAGTGGGGCACTGAATACATATGCACCTCACAATTCACTTGATTTGTGTGTGGGCTGTGATACTGTCCGGGTGCCCAGACCGAAGCAAGTGGTTTTGTTAGGGGGCCACAATCAGAGCCTTTGACCTAAAGGTCTGATCCACAAGGCAGTGGATCAACGTCACAAGATGCAATCGGTAAGCAGTCATTTGTTCGTACGCCATTTGTTCCCGCAGGATCCTGGGGCCTATGTATAACATCTTGTTTGTAATCAGGTTTTCCAACTCCCTTAGGTGGACCCTCCGTGCTCAGAAACCCGGTTAAAGCGCCGGACATTCGCTTATTGTCCACTTGATTTTGTAAACAACGCCCTCTATGCGAGAAAGGCAGTGAGTAGAACTTCTCTGGCAGTGGTTGTATGCACGTGGCCATGTGAGAGCATTTGGAGAGGAAGGGATGACTCTCCCCATCCTCGACTGTACCGGGGCATTTGGGGGCAGTTCAAACTTTATTTCAACTCAAATATTACTGATTCATTTCGTATGTTCATAACATTCAGAAATTAATATAAAATATACAGTTAGTAATCTTAAATAAAACAAATCGTGAAAAATGTATTTCAAATAATAAACTTTATAAATCAAATAATATATTTGTAATATACCAATGGGTAGAAAATTTGATTTCCTGACGTTTCGTAATTCAGTGTAGGCTACTTCTTCAGAGAATAAATAACCGAATCAAAATTAATCCAAGTTTAAGTAGTACAAAGGAACAACGCAAGAACTTCATGTATATTAACTTTTATTAAGAACAGAAAACCTTTTGTAGCTACCTTAATAGATAGATCTTCGTTTATATAAAAGTAATGCAAGTTCATTTTGTTCGTGTTTATTGACGACAAAAATGTTTAAAGAATTATACCTTTTTTTAAAGCTAATATATATGAGTTCCACTAGATCAACTCAGAATTTATGACACACTTTCACACTACTCAATAGTAGTATAAATTGTGTTGCATAAATTTATAATGTAATGTCGGTTGCTATGTCAACCCCAAATTGGTAATTCTAGCTTCCAGACAGGCCAATTTATTCACCCTTCTTGAGTCACATTTTAACCTTGTCAATTATCCGCTTATTTATCCTGACTGTTTTTATGTGATTGCGCGTAGATTGTTTACGCTATTCACCACATATCTGTTTTGATCTGACTATAAATATCGACTAACGTTTGATTAAATGGAGTTGGCTTACATTCATTCTCCACCGCGCATCATTTCTCTTCTCTTTGTCCCTCTGATTTCCTGTCCAGATTAATGAGTGTACAAAATATACGTATTCAAAATCCATTCTCGTATTTGACTTATTTAATTCCGTTATTCACTAACTCTATCTAAGTCGATAATTATGTACGGGGATTGACGATATGTATATTTCAATAAAAAGCAATCATTCGATAACGACCATTTGTCCGATCTAACTGGAGTCATTTGTAGGGCTACTAAAAAGACAACTGGTTTCGTCGCGTAGTTAAGATTATTTAATCCTAATCAGTTAAAAGTTAATAAACTAATAGTCTCGGGTGATCAACTTCTTATGCTGTTTATTTTGACTGTACGATAGTAATCCCAAAGTATATCTTTCGTTCATCTTAAGAAAATAAAAAAAAGGAAGAAATTGGCTAAACCACAAAATTGAGACTCAGTGACTGGAAGACGCTTTTAACTAATCAAAACTTGTATATTCAAGTTTCTGTTTAAGTGTTGAGAGCACAGATTCCGTTAGACTTTTTGGGATATAGTGGCACCGTTTATTTATTATTTATTTTAACACATAGATATTGGTACAAGGAGGAACCGAATACATATGCGCCACACAAGTCTCATTTGATATGTGTGAGGGCTGTGATACTACCCGGGTGCCCAAACCGAATCAGGTGGTTTTCTTAGGGGGCCACACCCAGAGCCTTCGACTTGAAGGTCTGATCCACAAGGCAGTGGAGCATCGTGGGGAGATGCAGTCCGATGGGAGCCGGTGACCAACGATTGGTCCATACGCCATTTGTTCCTTTGGGATACTGCAGCCCATATGCACCATTGGTTTTGAATCAATTTTTTCCAACTCCCCTAGGTGGGCTCTCCATGTCCACCAACCCGTTTAAAGCGCTGGACATTCGTTTTTCGTCCTCTGAATTTCGTAAACAACGCCTTCACTGCGAGAAGGCAATGAGTAGGACTTCGCTGGCAGAGGCTATATACGCGTGGCCATATGAGAGCATTTTGAGAGGGAGAGTAGACTCCGTTATTAATAGTTTCTTATCATTCGTCAAAACACGATAAATTAACTTACCGAGTATTAGATGCTTTTCAGTCAACACTTTTATATTCATACTATTTTACTGATTTCTCTATATAATTGTTTTGTGCAACAATGTTAATATAATGACTAATAAATTGAATAGATTCATATAATTAATGTTAAAATCCACAATCTCCTTAATGAAGGTTAAATCTTTACCGATAGCATGCACTAATTATTTAGTCTATCTCTGATGATTGGCTCAGTGTATTAGAATTCTTTTATACCGTTAAGAAGAAATAGAAACACTTTTAGCAAACATTATGTAGTGACAAAATATAACCATAATAAATTGACGGATCTAATACATTTTCTGTGTGTACATGAATATGATTCATATTTTCAACTTCAATCACTTCATGATATATAGCACAATGATCATCTAATATCATTGTACATGACAACTTCATTTATAATATAGTTGGACTGAATCACTCATAAGTTTAGAAAATTTATCAGAACAAATTCTAACTAATAAGTTTTAACGTAACACAGTTGCCGATATACTTGAAGAGACTTGATTTAATCCCTAATGATATAGTGGATGGATTCTAATGAGGTACCCTACAATAGAAAGTGATAATACGACCAATGCCAATAGGGTTTTAGTGGTTACTCAATGAAGTTCAGTCTGAGATGAGAGTCATTTACAAATCATAATTGTCTCTAAAAACCCTACGACTAAATGATTGGTTTTATGAGATTTAAATAATTAACTTGTCTAGTGGCATTTCGCGCCTAAAAAACTATTAAGAAGCAATAAAAATTGCCAACAAATGTTAAGTGATTGAAGGTAAATAATAGGAAGCTCCGTTTGGCACTTGTCAGCAAGACTTACCTGTAAGATTAGAGGGATTTATGTTCTTTGCGAGACTTCAGTCCGTGTCATTAATTATTACTGTTAATGACGTCACTACTCAACTATCCAGGATGCAAATGACCTGTAGAATTGAAATGCCTGTCCTAATCGATCACTGAATAATAATTAGTATCACACCGTTTGTCCTACAATAGTTGGCAATTTTTTTTTATTAGTTCTCGATGTGCTTATTTATTTAAGTGACTTGAAAAAAAGGTGCATTTTTCCTTCCAGGTAGTCCAAAGGGATCAACGTACCTCCACATAGTTAAGCTCATACTAACTAATTGGACACCTGTGTAAAATAATCTAGCTAAGTAATTTCTTTACAAATTTCATTAAAATAATCTGCCTACGACGTACGCTACTTATATCGACAGATATAAGTAGTATGTAATACCAATCAAAAGTTGAATGGCTGTCAACAGAATGTTAGGAATATCGAATTAAAGGAAACAGAAAGGGAAATAGAAAAGTATTGTTAATTGGAAGAATCATATATAATATGAAGGAAAATTGGTGGGAAGGTTAGGAAATAAAGTTGTCAGTGTATAGTTCTCATATTTTACGAAAATATTGTATTAAACAATTATTATTATTAGCTTTATTCAATATTATATTTTTGGTACAATAAAGAATTCTCAGAATAAAGTATATGAACTAGTTCCCTTTCCTTATTTCTTGATCTACCGTTGTGATAAATATTGAATGGTCGCCAGTTAGAAGTTAGCAGTTGAGGACTCGATATGTGAATAATCTATATTCATTTCAATGCATATTGCTGCCAGCAACCACAATGTCTCTGATTGGGCTCTTTTGTAACTTGTAGAGTGAAATGTCATGAAATTTGCACAAACGTATCTAAATAGGTTACAAGATTCATAGGACTATACTGATCTATGAAAACAAACATGGAAACAGATAACTTCATCAAATATTTAGATAGATGACAGGAAAAGGTAGTCCAGATATTCAAGCAGACCGCCTCTACCTAAGTCTTGTACACCACATACCTACTATGAAATACTTAGAGATTATCGTAACAATTTATACTTTATACTGATTACTATCTCTTAAAGATTAATATAAACAATATTTGATTTAGAATAAATAACGATTTCTATGAGTATTTTACCATTATCCTTATCATCTCTAGACATTAGATGGTGGTTAGAGGTAGTCGAGAGAAAACCCTAGACCCGGGTTTCGTGCTACTTGGCAGTCGTCA
Source organism: Schistosoma haematobium (assembly GCF_000699445.3). Classification (NCBI taxonomy): domain Eukaryota; kingdom Metazoa; phylum Platyhelminthes; class Trematoda; order Strigeidida; family Schistosomatidae; genus Schistosoma; species Schistosoma haematobium. The sequence goes on along the minus strand of NC_067199.1, from coordinate 730,255 downwards.
GCAAGATGTACCTGTAATCTTGAGGGAACTGGTGCTCCCTGGCGGATCCGACCTCGTGTCACCAAGCTTCACGGTCAGAGACGTTACCACTGAGCTATCCCAGCCGCGACCGACTTCCTGTAGGACTGAGATGTAATCACAATTGATTGCGTGTCTAGTCTTTATCAGTTTAAATATTGCTTGCATCTGTTGGGATCCCCGGGTAATTAATAGTGAGGTTAGACGCAGGGTATTAGGTAATGATGGTAAATCAGTTGATTAGATTGTAAATATCCATCGACTGAGATGGTTAGGTCCATAGTTTCCTGTCGACTACCTCCAACCACCATATAATCTCACAATAGTGCACGCAGTGTCTAGTCACCTAGGCTGGTGGCCACATTACAACATGATCGATAGCATTCGATCCGCATTAATAAGGACTAGACACGCAATCAATTGTGATCTCTAGACATTAAAGAAAAAAAAACTAGACTCGTTATTCAGTATTCTATGACGATTAGAAATTAGTATTTTTTTTCTAGTGTATGCGTCGTATTTGCGTAAAATAACCATGACAACAACGACAAAAAAAGAGAAAACTTTCATCGTTTAGAAAAAAATAATCGTTTGAATGTCCTGTTTTTTTTCTTTTTTTTTCCGCATTATATGAGACAAAGAAAATTGTTTATAGACCGAGTTACTTTCGTTTTTTTTCTTCTTGCAATACGAATAAAATGGAAACAAAAAACAAACGATCATCCCCTTTCCCTTCTTAATATTGATTATATGCTGATTTCTATCGTTTGTTTGTTTGTTTTAATATGATAGAATCAAATAAATCATTTGTCAAAATAGAATTTATGAGTCACAATTATTGTCTGTATTATATTTTGATTGTTCAATGTTCAATGTTTTTGTTTTAGTTTATTCATGTTTAATAATTGACAATTTTGTCTCAATTTCAGTTTAAATGATTGGGGGGGGATGGCGGGGGAAATTATCATTAAAATGTTTAATGATTAATTACAAAACAAGAAAAAAAGGAATAAAAAGAGAGAAAATTGACAAATTTATATATATATATATATATATTTCTTTTTTATAAATAATTCCTAATACAAAAGAGGAATGGAATATACACAAATATCATTTGGTTTGTGTACGATTTGTGATATTGTCCGAGTGTTCAGATTGAAATAAGTGGTTTGTTTTTAGGAAGTTACATTCGAAGCCTTCGATTTACTGACTTACACCTATTACTCCTCGTAGAGGAGCATAGACCGTCCACCAGAATTCTCCATCCAACACTGTCCTGAGCAATTCTTTATGGTTGCTATCCATCCTTTTCATGTCTCCTTCCAATTCTCGACGTAATGTGTTCTTAGATCTTCCTATTTTCCATTCCCCTTCAAGATTTCAAGTTAGTGCTTGCTTCGTGATGCAGTTTGATGATTTGCGTAATATATAGTAATATCCACTCCCATCACCTTTTCCTAATTTCCTCATCAGCTGGAATCTGGTTTGTTCTCTCTCGCAATATATTGTTGCTGATGGTATCCGGCCAATGGATGTTGAGTATCTTGTGTAGACAACTGTTTATAAATACTTGTAGATTATTGATGATGATTGTAGTAGTTCTCCAAGTTTCAGCCTTCGACCTGAAAGTGTAATCCACAAAGAGGTGGATCAACGTAAGGAGATGCAGTCAGGTGGTATCCCGTGAGCAACAATAGGTTCATGAGCCATTCGCTGCTTCAGGATCCTGGAGACAGCCCATGTGTACCATTGGTTTGGAATCAGGGTTTTATAACTTCCCTCTGTGGATGTTCCATATCCACCAATTCGGTTAAAGCGCCGGACATTTGCTTTTCGTCCTTCTTATTTTGTAAACAACACGGCTTCAGGAAGGAAGTGAGCAAAACTTCTCTGGCAATGGCTGTATACACGTAGTCATGTGAGAGCATTTGGAGAGGGAGAGTTGACTCTCCCCATCTTTGACCGTACCCGGGCATTTGGGGGCAGTTCGAAGTTTATCTCAACTCAAATATCACTGATTGATTTCGTATGTTCATAACATTCAGAAATTAATATAAATTATACATTTAGTAAATCTAATTAAAACAAATCATGAAAAATGTACAAATTTTGTCTAGAATTATTTATTTAGCTTCAACTGACTCATAATCTCAACCATTGAAATTACTATACTATCCACGAAACCTCTTCTGATACTAATCAACACATGTTCACTAGTGACTTGATTCAAGAGATATATCCTGTAGTTCTAGTGAGAAGCAATGACCATTGGAGTTCAACCAGGTCTGTTGTGAGATAGTAACTCACTGAAGATAACGGTGGATGTGTCGCTCAATTTCGTGGATTAGTTGAATTTAAACATTAACATCGTTGGATGCCGGCCGGTTCAGTGGTCTAGAGGTTAAGCGTTTGTGCCCGAGACTGATAGTTCCCAGGTTCGAATCTCACGAGGTGGGATCATGGATATGCACTTCTCAGGAGTCCCACAATAGGGCGAAACGGCTGTCTAGTGCTTCCAGGTTTTCCATGGTGTTCTAGCTTCAATTGACTCACGATCCCAACTATTGAAATAATTAGCATTAAATAATTACCTATCAATTCTGTGATTTGATGATTGGAAAAAGTGGCATAGATCACTTTGCTCGAAGTTAAATTATTGGAACTAATCGATAGGAAGTCTTGAGTTTATAAGGTGTCTTCCATGACAGTTGAAATTATGTCACTTGGCGCTACTATAAAAAAATTTAATCACTGACTTACTACAAGACTGAGTTAATAATGGCAATTTTTTAGTGGTTGATGCGGCATTACTTACCACAATTTTACAGACACGACGGGCTCATGGGTGCACGATAACTAGTGAGCTAGATTTATCGTTTTCTGTCAGGGGCCTCCATCACATTCAATATAGTCATGTTCTAATTTGCATTCATTAATAAATATGAAGTTCGTTTACTCTGGGTATCAGGACGGCCCACAGGTGAAATCTAGGAAGCTCAAAAAGAGCTGGAAATATTCCATCCAATCATCCTTTGGAGGAATATTCCAGGATAACTACATGTAGCTTCCCTATTGAAGAAATGCTAAAAACGCCATTGTATGTGGATTGGATGACTTTAATGATGATTTCGTGAAACATGTCCGGTAAGAGTAGAGGATATTCGTAGATTACTAGTATTCGATCGTAGGCGTCTTCGAAACATTGCTCGTATATCCTGGGACCACCGGATAAGTAACGCATTTGTTAGGAAACTGGTACTAAGTAAGGATAGCAAATCAATTGATGAAGTAGTGAAACTTCATCAGTTGAAATGGCTAGGACACGTATTACGTATGCTCAACCACCGACTGCCTCGACGAGCAATGTTTTATAGTGTAGGAGTAGGTTGGAAGAAAGCTAGAGGCGGCCAAATCAATACATGACACAAATCCATAAAGTCACTGACAAGTGGACTAAGCCATGTTGTAAACTACCTGGTTGGGATCCGCGAGACGATGGCAACCGATGGTCAGAGACCTTGTACGACATGGCTGTAAATCGTTTGAAATGGCGTAGGTGCATCCATTCTTTGTGTTCTCACGAATTCTAATCTTCTGAATTCTTCATGTTCTTTATTTTCTTTCCAAATTTATTTAACTGGATTATACTCCTTGAATAACATCCTCAAACCCTAATCTTTCTGATTACTGCTTATACTCTTACTACCTCTACCACTACGGGATTGGAATCAATAACTGCATCTCTGTGCTAATGTGGTATGGCAACTTGAACTGATGTACGTGCGTACTAAGTTCTACATTGCTGACTGACTGACTGAAGCCGATTAGAACTGAGTAGAACGTTATGAGAAATTTACAAAACAAGACAACTCTTTACGGAGCTGAAACGTGAAGAACTACTACAACCATCATCAATAATGTACAGGTATTTATAAACAGTTGTCTACACAAGATACTCAACATCCATTGGCCGGATACCATCAGCAACAATCTATTGTGGGAGAGAACAAACCAGATTCCAGCTGAAGAGCAATTTAGGAAAAGGCGATGAGAGTGGGTATTACATATATTACGCAAATCATCAAACTGCATCACGAAGCAAGCACTAACTTGAAATCTTGAAGGGGAATGGAAAATAGGAAGATCTAAGAACACATTACGTCGAGAATTGGAAGGAGATATGAAAAGAATAAATAACAACTGCAAAAAACTAGAAAGTATTCTCTCAGGACAGGTTTGGACGGATAGTGTTAGTGGACGGTCTATGCTCCTCTATCAGGAGTAACCGGCGTAACTAAGTATAAGTAAATACAGTTGACCATATATGCTTTATTATACATATTTTGAACATTAATTCTTATTCCTTTTTTCAATAAATAAGCAAACTGATATTCTAAAAAATTTAGTATTACAACATTTGAATTTTATTCATCTTATTCTTTTTGAAATGCTTTTTATCAGTTTGGAACATCTCGTCAAGTCTTTGGCTGCCATGTTGTATTACCCTCCATATCATCCTTCTTACCATTATTCTATATCTCAGAGATAGAAAGAAATACATCATAGATAAGCTAATTTTTCTGAATATGATGATTATACTAATAGCTAGAAATTCATTGATAATTATCATTTTAATAGTTCAGTTCTTATATTTATAGGACAGATAAATGCATGAATCTTAATTGGGATTTTCAATTTTAAAACAGTATAGTTGCATATTGATTACTAGTAATAAAACTTCATGTTTTCTTACTGTTTTGACATTTAGAAATTATTCTCAGAAAGGGGTATTATAATAACTATTTGATAGGTGAGTTCATGATCAATAGATCTTGGGTTCGAGTCTCGTGGGATGGGATCGTGGATGAACATAATTGAGAAGTCCCACTATAGAATGAGACGGTCGTCCAGTGCTTCTAGGTTTTCCATGGTGGTCTAGCATAGATCGACTCATGAACTCAATTATTAAATTTAAGAATTAATTGATCAGTTATTATCAGAAGGGGTTTGCCGAGATTTTAGAAATTTCATAGATTGAAATTATGAGTCAATTGAAGCTAGAACAACATGGAAAACCTGGATGCACTGGACGGTCGTTTCGTCCTAATACAGCACTCGTCAGCAGTGGGCACCCACGGCCCTGCGCCTTATGAGGTTCGAACCCAGGACCCATCAGTCTCGCGCCAAACGCTTAACCAGTCAGACCACTGAGCCGGCATCCAATGGTGTGAATGTCTAGCTCCAATTAACTTATGATTTCAATCTGTGATCAGTTATTATCATTTTTTTTAGAACAGACATTTACAACACTATTTACATTTACAAGTTACACTATACCAATAGCCCTAATATTATTGTTATTATTATTTTATATAATTACAATTGAATAATGAAATAGAGCCATGATGGGGAAATGTAAACACCATCGACGATTAAACTGAACTCTGTTGATTTTCTAAAGGACAGTAGGTATTTTCCCTTGCTGAGTTCATTTTATAGTATTGATCGTCTATTACATAACAAAACTACTATTCTTGGTTTAATTGAATTTAATTGATTTAAAGTAATCACCAAGAGGATCGTTTTTTTTCTCTCGTTTGTTTGTTTCTAATGTCATTTATCATTTGTACTTTTTGTGTACAGCAATAAAATGGGGGAAGTTGTATTATTCCTTGTTGAGTAACTCTATTACTATTGTTTGTGTTCAATGGTGTAAAAGAGTTTTTTGTATTTATTTAGGTCGGATTATTGTTTTCAGTTACATCAACATAAACCTCAGCTTTTTGTGTTCAGTATCTATCAACATGAAAGTTCTAGAAAACACTTATTCTAGAGATTAGATTTTTGTTGTTTTCTCTATGAGTTTGTTTAACAATTTTAATGACACAGATAAAATATCTTTGTGGTAGAACCACATGTTTCTTTCCAATCAACAATGAAATGCAACGTGACAACTTCAACAAAAGGTATCTCAAAGTGTGTACCGGACTCGCATCGGCAGCATACAAGAGTTGTTACAAGCCACTATCATATTGACTGTTCAAGGCATGCTGCTCTACAGTCTCTGTTGATTCTTGAGGCGATTGTGCTGTTAAACACAGTTAGAAAGCTTCCCTCGGATAAACAGCCTACAGCAGATGAGCAGCTGTCAGATCTCGAGGAAGCGATGAGAGTCGTTATAGATCCAGCTTTAGATCTGAATGAAACCATCAAGATGGACACACAAAATGTAAAGGATGACAAACACATGTAGCAGAGGTTACAAGGAAAAAGAAAAATCACACTGAGAAGAAACAAATTACAGAGAGCACTAAACATGAGTGGACGGTTTCAGCTACAGAACCCCACATCAACGCAAAACAAACTATGCAGGAGAAAAGCCTGAACATTCTAGATTTGATTAAGAGACAAAATCAAGTCAACGATTGGTTCACAGTAGAACGTAGAAAACTAAGGAGGAAGAGTGATAGCTGCACATCCGTACGCCTGACGCCAAATCGGACTGAGGGGATGAGAAAAGTTGAGGAAAACACCTCGAAGCTTGTCGACACAGGTCTTGCAGAGAAGTCAGTCATTTCCCATAATTTAAGAGAGTCTTCCGAAAACGAACCAAATACTAGGTTTCAACACAACCTGATGCATATTAAGTCCTTAACCAGCAAACTACTCCCGGAAACAATAGCAGGAGTTATTATTCATAAGCTCTATATGATAGGACAGAATTGGATTCCGAAAGTACTTAGGCAAGCCTCCTCTTAAAAGTTACTTTTGCTTCCACTGAGGAAAGAAACCTAATGGTGGAAAATTCACGCAAACTGGCTGAATCCGGAATATACGTCCGTGCAGAGATCAGTTTGATCGATTCTATCAAGAAACGATCGGTAGAAGGAGATATTGATGAGCGCCGTTGGGATGATGAAGAAAGCCTTATACTCAAGGGTTTTCTCAATGTAAAAGTTCGGAACAAAACGGCCTCTTAAACCACACGATGGTATGGGAAAGCATTTCATAGAATCAAAGATATGCTATACAAATTTTCGCAGCCTACCAAATAAAACGGAGGAGTTTAAAAACGTGGTGGACAGAGAAATCCTTGATTTCATTGACATCTCCGAAACGTGGTTAACGTCGTGTGTGATAGTGAAATTCAATTGCTTGGTCTCCTACTTTGTAGGGCTGATAGACTAAACAGTAGTGTTAGTGGGGGAATCCGTATGCACGTGCACTTCGGGTAAACTTAGAAGTCCTCGTTAACTGATTTAAAACATGACTAATGCCTGTTAACGCGACTAAGTGCGTCTACGTGTACACTGAGGAAGCAAAAGCAAAACTGTACAGCATTGGGGAAGATTCATTGCTCACAATGATCTTGTGAGCCATGATCTTAAGACCATGGCCCACTACCGTGAGATTGCAGCCGAGCGGTTTAGATCACTATAAGCTTTAAGACAAACATTCACCAACTTAGACACTACTGTTTTCACTAAAGTATACTCAATCTTAGTGAGAACTAATCTTGAACACTTCGTTCAGGCTGCAAACCCTTGTTTAAAAGGTGAATCGGTTATCTGAGAAAACATACAAAGAGTAGTCACCCGTGCAATTCTAGAACTCCGATGTTTACCATGCAAAGAGTGGCTTGAGAATCTAGACCGCTTTACTATGTCGTACCGTAGATTGAGGTGATTTGGTTTTGGTGTGTAGAATACTAAGAAGTGCTTTTGGACCTGACATATCCACTTTTTCGTCCTACCACATCAAGATAACTCAGAGGACATAGAAGGCGAGTGCAAAAGCTAAGAATGAACAAAATACCCGTAGCATACAAGTATTCACACCGTCATCAATTATTGGAACTTGTTACCCGAAGCAGTGGTGTCTGCACCTTCAATTTACTCGTTCGAGAGAGGTTCAGACACTCACAGAAGTATACAAATCTGAAAAAAGTTTAATAGTATTATTTTTCCTGTTTCAAGGTTCATATATACAATCGTATTTATTCATATGGTTGTTTCCTCTTGAAACATCGAAACTCCCACCCAAAGAGTAATCTATTGCCTTACTCATTTTGTCTAGTTATTTAAGTATATCTTATCTAACTAGATTCGTTTTCATATTGATATTATCTCGTCAGTTGTATTTCCCGCAATTGTCACATGGTACATTAGGTTATCCTTTAAGTTTTTTTTAAATTTTCACTCAATCTCTCCTCAACAACATCACTCTGCTTTATATTGATTGAATCAAGTGAAATGTTGGGCGAAAAAACACGAAAAATTCATTTAAATAAACCAAAGTATACGTAATACGTTTGATCACTGGATCCCTGTATAAAGGATCATATGTGTAGCTTTTCTAGAATTACTGCTGGTCTCAAGCTCAGGTAAAGGAGGAAGGTTGGGCATAGGGTCAGTAGCCCCATCCCATAGAAAACTAACTCGCTAGAATAAAAAAACGCTAACCAGAGAAAAAAAATTAATTCAAACCATATGTGTATATACAAAATAGAAAAAAAAACAGAGAAACCGGGTGGGGCAAAATGAAAAAAAAAATTTTTTTTCTTGGCTAATTCTCTATCTTTGAATGTATATTGTTTTATGAATTATTTAAACAAAATGAGTAATAATCTCTTTGCTGTTTTACACTTCGTTTTTTCAGGTTTCTAAAATGTAGATTATTGACAGTGTTTTTTTTTTGTTGTCTAGTACTGTTCTGGTTAAGAAGGTAGGTTATTACCTTGCTTATTATAGTTTTTTTTACTATACAATATCTAGGCTAATTAAAAAGTTACATTTATTCAAGTCATAACATTAAAATGTAATAGCGATTTATGAACTTTATTTAATGTTCACTTGGTGCTTTTTTTTACTCTTATCTTCTTATTGATGCTTAGGACTGCAATTGATCAGTCTTTTTGTTGATATATGTGCATCTTGTGCGGACTGCCTCGATATTGCCTTAAGTCACAAGCTTTATAAGCAAAGATGGATAGTAACTAGCAGTGGAATCCAATTTGATGTGCATTTCGTCTTATTTGGGACTCGTCATTCGGATATACTTACATTTTAGAGTTGATGTTCACTCTGGAAATATAACTTCACCCCATTGTACAAACAGCTGGCTATCAGCACTCAGTAGCTAAGTAGATAACGTGATGGCGTTTGAAGCGAATGGTACTGGGTTTGAGTCCCAAAGTGAACATAAACTCTACGATGCAGGTATATCAGTCCTAAATATGACGAAACGAGCATCCTGGATTCCATTGCTGATCACTATCCATCTTTGATTAAACAGTGTTTTTGTTTTTCTAAATTAAAACTATTCAGAAGGGGATTTTAGTAATTTAATAGTTGAATTCATGAGTCATTTAAAGCCAGATCACCATGGAGAAACTGAAGGTATTGGACAGTTGTTTCGCCCAATATGGGACTTCTCAGCAGTGTACATCCACAGTCTCACACATACGACTCGAACCCATGGTAGTGTAGCTTTAATTGGCTCATGAACTCAACTGTTAAATTACTAAAATTTTTCACAAAAGTAGATAATTTAAAGAACAAATGTAATTCGTCTGTCTAATGGAATATTGAAGTTAATCAATGTAATCTAAGAAAAAGAATAATTTTTCAATCTAAAAACTAGTTTGTCAGTGTTTCTGTTATTTGTATAGTTGATGGTCTACCAAATGTCTCAATAACTTTCTTCTAATTTCTTCATAAAAGCGAACGTAACTTCTTTAACTGTGAGAATTCTTTCTGATGTAGTTTTCTTAACTGAACAACTTCGCTCATTACTTGTTTTACTTCACTCTCATACACTAATTTCTGTTCATTGTTGTTCTTTTTCATTACACGCACTTTACCTTCTCAATCTCTTCACAACCTCATTGTTATCGTCTGGTGCATATGTATTTGGTTCCCCTTTGTACCAATGCTTAAGTGTTCAACTGAGAAGCCGTAACCATTAGAGTCCAACCATGTCAGGTGTCAGCTGTCAGGCAGTTAACCACCGAGGATAATAGAAGATGTTCTTGCAATATCGTGGATTGGTTGAAGTTAGATATTAACAATGTTGGTTGCCGACTTAGTGGTCCAGAGTTTAGGCGTTCGCTCTCGAGACTGGAGATCCTGAGTTTGAATCCTGTGTGCGGAATTGTGGATGAATAATATTGAGAAGTCCCATATTAGGGCGGTCCAGTACTTCCAGGTTTCTAATAATGGTTTAACATTCATCGGTTCATGATCTCAATGAGAACTCAACGATATCCACAACTCTATTACTTATTTGCTTACTTACACTTGTTACTCCCGAAGGAGCATAGGATGCCAACCAGCATTCTCCAACTCACTCCTTTCTAGTTCTATCCAACTCTTGTTCATTCTTCCCATGCATATCTGTCTCCATTTCCAGGAATAATGTGTTGTTTGATCTTCCTCTCCTTCTTTGTCATCGAGGATTTTAATTCAGAGCTTGCCTTGTGACGCAGTTCGGCGCTTTCCCCAATATGTATCCTATCCACTTTCAGCGCTTCTTCTTGATTTCTTTCTCCACTGGAATCTGATTTGTTCTTTCCAACAGTAGGTTGTTGCTGATATTGTCTGGCTATCGAATTCGAAGTATTTTGTGTGGACAACTGTTGATAAACACTTGTATCTTTTGGATTATGGCTTTCGTAGTTCTCCAGGTTTCCTCTCCATACAATAGAACTGTTTTGACATTTGTATTGAAAATCCTGACCTTGGTGTTTGTTGACAGACATTTGTTTTGAGTTCCAGATGTTCTTCAATTGTAAATATGCTGCTTTTTCTTTCCCGGTCTGAGCCTTCACATCTTCATCTGATCCACCCTGTTCATCAATGATGCTGCCCAAATATGTAAAGGTTTTAACATCTTCCAAATCTTCTCCGTCAATTGTGATTGGATTGTTGCATTCTGTTTTGTATAGGAGAATCTTGCTTTTCTCTTTGTGTAGGTTGAGACCTACTGCTGCTACACTGTTCGTTTTCTCCTACATTTGTTGTTGCGTGTGTGATAGAAGGGCCAGATCGTCTGCGAAGTCTAGGTCGTCCAGCTGCATCCTAGCTATCCACTTTATCTCATGCTTCCCCTCAGATATTGACGTTTTCATGATCCAGTCGATCACCAGGAGAAAGAGAAAGGGTGAGCGTAAACAACCTTGCCTGACACCGGTCTTTACCACGAACGAGTCTGTGAGATGTCCTCCATGCACGATTTTGCGGTCTAATCCATCATAGGAATTCCGTATGATATTGACTATCTTCTGAGGCACGTCGTAGTTTCGAAGAAGCTCCCATAGTGTTATCCTGTCCACGCTATCAAATGCTTTTTCGTAGTCAATGAAGTTGATGCAGAATGATGAATTTCATTCAATTGATTGTTCCACAATGATCTGTAGTGTTACGATTTGGTCTGTACACGATAGATCCTTACGGGTTAGTATCCCAGCCTTCACATAAATCGAATGATTTATTTGGTGTATATCTATTTAGTGTTTCACTGTATCAATATTTATGTGTTTAAATAAAATAAATAATTAAGAGAAAATAATATTAAGAAAGGTCTGTAATCAAATATCGTCTATTGTAGAATGCTAATAAAAACGATCATCGTAGAATGAAAAAGGTATTGTAATGATTTTTCAACATTCGATCTTGAACAAATAGATCTAAAGTATGAACCCGGATTTTATTCGATCAAGTTCATATTAACAATCCTTCTATTATGTACTTTGGACTGTCTACCCACTTTTGGTACTGAGGATACTTATCTAATCCAGATTAAGACCTTGGCGCAATAAGCTGCTCGACCTAACCTTGAGGCTAGTACGCGTGAGTTCGAAGTAGGGTAGAGAGAAGAAAACTATTCTATCACCTGATTGGCTGACAAGCACGCAAATGAGAGAAGACAAGACAACTGGAACACTACTCAATCTATTCCTGATTTCAGTTCAGTTCGGGTTAGTGTAAAAAGGTACATGAATAAATAGGTGACTAACTCGACCACAACGTACAATACTTAGGAAAAATACAATTATGTCCAAAGCCGGGAATTAGAGTAGAAAATAAGGTGCAAAATATTATGTTTAATGTTTAAATTACAATAACTTCGGAACGAAAAAAGGTATGGCAATGAATCATACATCGAACGAAAGCTTATATTCTGTAGAATAGATTAGGGACAAAAATAAATATTAGTGTTTTACAAGCTTTGAATAAAATGAAATAATGTTCCGGAAAAATAGCTTTCGTAGTTTTTCAGGGCTTCTTATTTCCTTGTTCACATCACTTTCTCACAAAATCAATATTGTTCAAGTGTGTGATTTAATGAATCTATTTTTAGCGAATTGAATTGTTAACATAATATTTTAAGTTTTAATGATACGATCTAACTTAGTAAATCAAATGAAGGATAGTGGAGTTAATCATTGAGATCTATCAGTTATAAATTGAATTCTTCAACTAAAGCATAATCACTTTAATTATATACGAAATAAATTAATCCATGAATAATTCAGTATTTCGATGGATTGTTTACACAAGAATAAAAGGTTCATTATATAGCTCTATGTATCATTGTTAGTCACTGATGACCGTGCAATGTATAACATTAGAGAATGTAGAGTTATTTACCATATACTACGATATTTTTAACAAATCGGTGAGGACGAACAATGGGTGAACTCAAAGAAGCTCAGAAAGAATCGAATATCTTCTATTCAATCATCTTTTGAAAGAATATTCCAGAATCTCTACGTGTAACTTCCCTATTGAACAAATGCTAAAAACGCCACTGTATGCGGATTGGATGACTATAATGATGATTTCGCTTTTACTAAAAACTATAAATACCTGACAGTTTTGTACCATAATTGACACTGTCTGGAATAGCATTCCTTTCACTTGTCTTCTGTCTTCTCATTTGCGACTTGGCAGGGTTCTGGTGTTCGAGTGCTCAAATTGTACGCAGTATATTAAGAATCAAAGTCCTAGATATAACAGAATCAGATTGAATTTATCTTTATCACACCATGAAATTTATGGAGGTTCGAAACAAAAAGAACTCAACGATTTTTTCTTTAATGATGACTGTTTTGACTATAAATAAGCAAACATAGTGTTATATTTTGACAAGAATAATGAATGGTAACTGTTGGGATCCATTTACGGACTAGTACTATCCATATATTTTATTGCGTCATTGTTAAGTAAACAAACTATTCATATTCCTGTTCCTCTTATCATTAGCTTTGTTTTGACATAAGAACTGTTATTATACGATTTACCACTCTTGAGTTATGCCCAGTCTATTAATTACAGTATCCCACATTCATAGCGAGATTTGGCTAAGTCTTGTACAAATGTTGTTTCCTATTTTATTGATACGATGTGGTCTGCTTGGTTGGTATATAAACTGAGTATGTTTGAAATAAATGATTCATATCGTGGAGGCTGAGATTTGTGTTCTGTATTCTAACAGACAGGCCTTGGCAGTCAGTTAGCTACAGTGGTCTTGAGTGCTGTTAGAACTATGAGGACGGTTATCACTTCCCGGTTGCCCACACCGTGGAAGGGTTCTTCTGCAGGTACCTGAAAAGAAAATTGGATTAAAGGTGGTCATGCTGGTTGTCTGGAGGAAACAACTTACTGCCGTCACAATTCTGTACAGTCAGCAGTACGACTTCGCTTTCGGACCTTGGGTTTGCTGTTTTTAGTCTTATCGCTCTTCAACCGACCTGTCCGGCATGGTAGGACCTTTGAGGAACGATTGTTCCACCCAGAATAGCTCGATTGATTTATCACGATAAGCAAGCCAGACCACCACGTCAAAGTAGCAACAACGGTCGGGAGGGCTAGGCAGGAAGCAGGACCGATAAGTACTCTAGACTACTCGTACGGGTTTTATGTGTCATTGGTGCAGTCGGTAATTAATTGTTCTTTAATCGATAGCATGAATGGAACACTGAAATAAGTCCCCGAACTCTAGCTGAATTTCAAAAGGCTATAGTTAATCTGAAACGATGAAGCGCAGCTGGTCTAGATGGTTTGACTCTAAAGGTCTTTAAGTATAATGGTCCAATTTTAGCGTTTAGGTTGACTGATATTTTACGTAAAATCTGGGAGTTGGACATAATCTCATCTAGTTGGTGGTTGGAATTATTCAGCAGGAAACCCTGGACCCGGGTTTCGTGCTACTTGGCACTCGTCAGCAAGGTGTACCTGTAATCTTGGAGGAAATGATGCTCCCCGACGGATTTGATTCCGTGTCACTCAGGTTCACAGCCAGAGATGTTACCACTAGGCTATCCGGGCCGCGACCGACCCCCTGTAGGACTGAGATGTAATCACAATTAATTGATCACTGGGTGGTGATCAATGTTATGTGTGTAAAGTCCTTATTAATGCAGATCGAATACTATCGACCATTCGTCAAGGAGCACCAGTTCCCTCAAGATTACAGGTACACCTTGCTGATGAGTGCCAAATAGCACGAAACCTAGGTCCAGGATTTTCTATTGACTACCTCCAACCACCATCTAATCTCAATATATAGTGCATGCAATGTCGATTCACCTAGATTAGTGACCACATTGCAACTTGGTCCATACCATTCGATCTCCACTAAATAAAGACTTGATAAACATAACATTATTCACTACCCCATCATCAATCAATTATGATAATCACATCGAACTGGTCGCAATCACTGATTGTCCCAATATATAACAAGGAATCAAAATCATCCTGTGATAACTATAAAGGGATTAGTTTGATCAATATAGTAAAAGAGTGATTTTTTGTTGAAATCATTAACAGTTGTTCTTTTCCTGTTGAAAAAAAAGAAACGAATGTAAATGAATGATTTATGATACCAACTGTCATATATTCTTTTTCAATATTTTCTGTTATTTTTTATTTATCATTTCTATACTACTTATAATGTAAATAATGATTCGTATCAATATTCTTCAATGTTTAAGTAAAGTAAAGTGTCAATTATATACTACATTCATAATGACAGTAATAGTATAGATCATGAAAGTAGATAAATAATCTTAATAATGAATCATATAGATTATGATGAATAAGTCTAATGAATTGTTAAACAATCAGGTTTTGTCGTTTCTTCTTTTCATCATTTTTGATAATCTTTAGTTAATGAAGATGATTGATTCCTTTGGTTAAGACAAATGTATATATTGATGAAAGCACTTAACTACATCACAAAGCAAACTCTTACTTGAAATCTTCAAGGCCAAAGAAAGAAGAGAGAGAAGTATCAAAGAACACATTACTTCAAGAAATGGAAACAGACAGACAGGAGAAGAATGTACAAGAATTAGATAGAACTAGAAAAGAAGGTCGAAGACAGAGTAGGCTGAAGATTGTTGTTGGTCACGGAGTGGGGGGGATGGGAGGCGGATAACAAGCGTAAGTAAAAGTAAGATGAAAAATAGTCATGTGTTTTATTTCACAAAATAACTAGTAAACTTATTATACATTTAAATGAATAATTTATTTTTCATGTTGATAGAAGGTTATTGAAAATCAAAACAAAAGAGTCAAATAGTTGTGTGTTTTTCTCTCTCCAAGTTTACAATACTTCAATAGTGTTTACCTACGACTTCACATGAGATTCGATCCAGAAGCTTTAACATAGACTGTGGTGTGTGCTACTTATATTGACATAAGTAGTATATGATGTTAGTCGAGAACAGAACGTTTGGCAGCAGAGAGACAAGAGGATCGAACAGTAAAGAATGGAAACAGGATGCAATTTGTATGAAAATGCAAGAACAATGAAGTTTGAGTCATTTTGTGACAACTGATGAACATTTTGCTACTTAAGCATTTACTTTATGATTGTTAGATTTTATTATCGAGTCCTGTAATTTTGTGTTAGGTACATTCGATTGTACCCACCGTGTTCTGTTCACTACAAGACCAGTAATTTAAAATTACAATTCTAAATAATAATAATAAGCTGTAATGTTTATAGAGAACCACGTCGTGAATAAGACTGACATTACCAAGTGCTTTGCATAGCCATCGATCTAAAAAGTTTACTTTCTTGGGTTCAGATATAACCATCGTTTAATCATGATTAAGTGACTAAATTTAATCGAAGCAAAATCAATGAAATTTGTAAGATAAAATGAATCCATTCTATTTTGAAGCTTTTTATTATCTTGAGATAGTGGCAAAGATTTGTAGTTCAGGTGGATGATTTCTACCTGAAGTTTATGCTGTTGATGATATCGTTCAAAAGAACGATGAGTTATGCCTAGTCTATTAATTACAGTATCCCACATTCATAGCGATATTTGACTGAATCCTATACAAATGTTGTTTCATATTTTATAGTACGTTGTCATCTGTCTGGTTGATATATAAACCCAGTATGTTTGAAATACATGATTCATATCGTAGAGGCTGAGATTTGTGTTT
Organism: Schistosoma haematobium; assembly: GCF_000699445.3. Lineage (NCBI taxonomy): Eukaryota > Metazoa > Platyhelminthes > Trematoda > Strigeidida > Schistosomatidae > Schistosoma > Schistosoma haematobium. The sequence goes on along the minus strand of NC_067199.1, from coordinate 713,771 downwards.
TGGACAGAACAGGCAGGTAGGGCTAGATAGGAAGCATGACCAATAAGTACTCTAGACTGCGCGTGCGGTTTTATGTCACTGATCTGGTCGATAATTCACTGTTATCTAATTGGCAGTATCATTACATTATACATTATCAGGGTACACAGGCCACAAGTTATAACAAAATGTTTAATATACTTCACTTAGTGACATTGATATATCTATTCGAAAAGGAACACAAATTCTTGATTAGAAAAAAAGTAGTCACAAGATACTTGGAAGTGATGTATCTTTGTTTGGTGAATGATTTCCCCTTTCAAAAAGTAATTTATTATGCAAAGTACCACAGAAAAAGTTACTTAGATCTTGTTATGTAGTGAGAAATCAATGTGTACCACAGGGAACTGAGTGAAAAAACGTGGATAAAGCAACTTTTCAATACTCTCTGATCATCGATAACGTTTTCGTTGAAGTTGGTCTATGGATGAGAATGATCATCAAATTAGTAAAATTATTTTATCATTCAAAGAGAATTGAAATATGTATGTTTACGATTTTATTTATTTTTTTTATTTTAACACAAGGAGACACCAAATTCATATGCACCACATAAATCTCATTCGATATGTGTGAGGGCTGTGATACTGCCTGGGTGCTCAAACCGAGGCAGGTGGTTTTCTTAGCGGTCTACACCCGGAGCCTTCGACCTGAAGGTCTGATCCATAAGGCAATGGAGCATCGTGAGGAGATGCAGTCCGATGGAAGCCGGTGACCAACGATTGGTTCATACACCATTTGCTCCCGCAGGATACTGAAACCTATGTGCACCATTGATTTGGAATCCGGTTGAAGCTCCGGACATTCGCTTTTCGTACTCTCAATTTCGTAAACAACACCCCTGCCACGAGAAGGCAGTGAGTAGGACTTCCCTGGCAGAGGCTATATACGCGTGGCTATGTGAGAGCATTTGGAGAGAGAGAGCGGACTCTCCCCACTCTCGGCCGTACCAGGGCATTTGGGGGCGTATGTTAATTGTTAATTAACCTCAATTGTATGTATCTTATTTAGCACAAGAATAAACTAGAAATGTTTTAATTAAGCTTGACTTTATTTTACATGATCGTTCAGCTTTTATCATTTCAATAACAATAATTGGGTATCAAGGAATTGAATCAATTCATGAATAATAGATCAATATCTGATCCACATTGATCATCGATTAATGATATCAATCTATGATTAACAAACTCTCTACAATCCTTTATTGAAACAAATTAGTTATTTGAAAGATTCATTGAACCTAATTGAGTACAATAGAATGAGGCATGAAACAAGATCCAATGAAATTCTTCTATGATTGATTATGCTTTTAAATCATTATCAATTATTTAATTGAAATTCTTATAATATTTCAATTAAGGAAATTAATATTATAAACAATATTACTACTAAGTGATATAAGTAGTAAGAAACAAATATAATTAATCATCAATAACTTCTATTTTAAATAACACCATCCACTGCTTCCAGGTTTTCCATGGTGGTCTAACTTCAATTGACTTATGATTTCAATTATTTAAATAACACTGTTGAAACAAAGTGGAATAAAAACAGTATTGAATAACTATGTAAGATAAATAGTAGATTAGTTAATGAATGCATTCTTTACATAACTGATTTACTATTAATTTAGAAATAATTACTTAATTACTTAATTACGCCTGATACTCCCAATGGAGTATAGGAAGCCGATCAGCATTCTTCAACTCACACTTTCCTGGGCCTTCTTTTCTAGTTCCATCCAATTTTAGTTCACTTTCCTCATCTCTGTCTCCATTTCTCGAAGTAATATATTATTTGGTCTTCCTCTCCTCCATTGGCCTTGAGGATTCCATACGAGGGCTTATCTTGTGACGCAGTTGGGTGCTTTCCTCAATGTGTGTCCTATCCACTTCCAGCACTTCTTCCTGATTTCTTCCTCCACTGGGATCTGGTTTGTTCTCTCCTACAGTAGTAGGTTGTTGATGATAGTGTCTGGCCAAACGATCCGAAGTATTTTGCGTAGACAGCTGTTGATAAACACTTGTATCTTCTGGATGATGGCTTTCGTAGTTGTCTAGGTTTCCACCCCATACAGTAGAACTGTTTTGACATTTCTTTGGAAATCCTGACCCTTCAGATGTTGACGTCTTTAGAAATAATTAATTCATAATTAATATCAGAAAAGGATTTTTGAGGAAATTGTAGTATTTTTAATAGGTGAATTCATTGGTCCATTAAAGCTAGACCAGCTTGGGAAACCTGGAAGTACTGGATGGTTTGGAGTTCTAGTGAGAAGCCGTGACCAGTAGAGTTCAAACGTGTCGGTTGCGAGGCAGTAACTCACTGAAGACAATGGTGGACGGTGGAGCAATTTAGTGGATTGATTGAAGTTAGACATTAACACTGTTGGATGTCAGCTTAGTGGTTTAGAATTAAAGTGTTTTCGCGCGAGGCCTTGGGTTCGAATCTCGCTTCCGGGATCGTGGATGTGCACTATTAAGGAGTTACATACTAGGATGAAACGACGGTCTAGTGCTTTCATGTTTTCCATGGTGGTTTAGCTTCAACTGACTCATGATTTCAATCAGTGAAATTTCTAAAAAAAATCTCCACAAAACCCCTTCTGATACAAAATGAAAACACTTATTAAAGCGCTATTTTGTAGAACACGGAAGGATATATGTACCACCAACACATTGGAAGCAGAATTAATAAATGTGAAAAGTATATCTTAGGAACAACGGGTATCCATGTGAAAAGAGTTAAGACAAAACGCCTAAAAAAACTATCATAGACAGAAATCATATTTTCATTCCATTTGAATCCAAAAGTGATGAAGCTACAGGGATAACAAACAGAAAATTAAAAAAACAACAATAGTCAGAATGTATCATACAAGAAAGTTGATCATGCTATATCAAATAAGATCGATAGGTACTCCTTTTATTTAACGTTAACTGAGTATTCAAATTTACGTGCAACTTTCAAAACAGTTACATTGGTAGAACATAAATTACGACTAACGATCTATTCCAAAAACATGCTGAAACGTCTGAGGTCAAAGAGATTAAAAACTTTTAACTGAGAGTGCTATTGTAAAGCATCTTTGTGACACAGGGCATCCTATTAATAGACTGAAATCTTTCAGGATTATCAATCAATAGTCAGATTACATTCTTGTCAAATTTTCCCAAATCATGGCTGTCAAACATCTCAAGCCGAACTTATGTATCCAAAAAGAAACAGTTGTGAATCTTTGCTTACCAGAGTGAATTTATCATCAATTTATTACATCATTCTTTCAACTTATTCCCTTTCTCTGTAATTGTATCACTCCTTACAAATTCATAATTTTATTTTAACTCACTAGTCTCCACTAAGCCTGGAGCCCCTCTTGGGCTACTCCCGGTCCCAAGCTCAGATAAAGGAGGAGGGTTGGGCATGAGGTTAGCAACTTCATCTCGTAGAAAACTAACTCGCTAAAAAACACTAACCAGAAAAAATAATTCAAACCATTTAAACTCTACACTGTGAGTTATGACGCCACATAGTGAAAGCCGAGTTCCTTCGAAATTCACGAGGCTGATGCTCTTTCTGACATCCAGAGGTACATAGAATGCTCGTACAATGTGAGAGATCGGGAGAGTCAACTAAACTGCTGAAATCACAACTCATATTATTCTTAATTACTATTCATTTATAATCATTTAATTCATTATATAATCAATCAATTATTTCAGTTCTATAATTTCTCTTTACTATATTTGATCATTCAAAATTTCCTCTCATATATTAGATTCATTTAAAACCCTATGTGTTATTTTCCTATTTCATTACAGTTACTTACTCCATCATGATGATGTGATTTACTTTTTCTGATTAAGGATTTTTTAGCGAGTTAGTTTTCTGCGGGATGGGGTGGCCAACCCCATGCCCAACCCTCCTCCTTTATCCGGGCTTCGGACCAACAGTAGGCCCAGAGAGACTCCAGGCGGAGTTATCATAATGATATGCACACCCAATTTTACTGTTATTATGTATGCGAACGGGACTTTTACTTACTTACACCTGTTACTCCTCGTGAAGGAGCATAGGTCGCTCACCAGCATTCTCCATCCAACCCTGTCCTGGGCAATCCTTTCCAGCTCCTTCCAGTTGTAATTCATCCTTTTCATATCTGCTTCTATTATCCGACGTAATGTGTTCTTTGGCCTTCCTCTTTTCCGCTTCCCTTCAGGATTCCAAGTTAGAGCTTGCCTCGTGATGCAGTTTGACGATTTGCGTAATGTATGTCCTATCCATTTCCATCGTCTTTTCCTAATTTCCTCTTCAGCTGGAAGTTGGTTTGTTCTCTCCCACACAAGGCTATTGCTGATGGTATCCGGCCAATGGATGTTGAGTATCTTGCGTAGACAGCTATTTATAAATACTTGTACTTTCTTGATTGTGGTTGTTGTAGTTCTCCAAGTTTCAGCTCCATACAGTAGAATTGCCTTGACGTTCGTATTGAAGATTCTCACTTTGATATTGGTTGAAAGTTGTTTTGAGTTCCATATGTTCTTCAATTGTAGGAATGCGGCCCTTGCTTTGCCAATCCTCGCCTTTACGTCTGCATCTGAACCTCCATGTCTATCGACGATGCTTCCCAGATATGTGAAGGATTCTACATCTTCCAGAGTTTCGCCATCAAGGGTGATTGGATTGCTGTTCTCCGCTTTGAATTTGAGGACCTTGGTTTTCCCTTTGTGTATGCTGAGGCCTACTGATGCAGAGACTGCTGCTACATTGGCTGTCTTTATCTGAATCTGTTCACGTGTACGTGATAGGAGGGCTAGGTCATCTGCGAAGTCCAGATCGTCTAATTGGTTCTGAGCTGTCCATTGTATTCCGTGTTTTCCTTCAGATGTCGAGGTCTTCATAATCCAGTCGACCACCAGAAGAAAGAGGAAGGGAGAGAGTAAACAGCCTTGTCTGACTCCGGTCCTTACTTGGAATGCATCTGTCAGCTGTCCTCCATGCACTACTTTGCACTGTAGTCCGTCGTATGAGTTCCGGATAATATTGACAATCTTCTCAGGAACTCCGTAGTGTCGAAGAAGTTTCCATAATGTCCTCCTATCTACACTGTCGAATGCCTTTTCATAATCAATGAAGTTGATGTATAGTGACGAGTTCCACTCAACTGATTGTTCGACGATGATCCGTAGTGTTGCAATTTGGTCTGTGCAGGACCGATCCTTTCGGAATCCAGCTTGTTGATCTCGAAGTTGGGCATCTACTGCATCCTTCATCCGGTTCAGCAACACCCTGTTGAAGACTTTCCCTGGTATTGACAGTAGTGTAATGCCTCTGTAGTTTTCACATTTGCTCAGATCTCCTTTCTTTGGAATCTTGATGAGGTGTCCTTCTTTCCAGTCCATTGGCACTTGTTCCTCCTCCCAAATCTTTTTGAATAGAGGGTAAAGCATGCTTGTGGTTACTTCGACGTCTGATTTCAGTGCTTCAGCTGGTATGTTGTCGGGTCCTGCTGCTTTCCCGTTCTTGATTTGTCTGACGGCCATTCTAATTTCTTCCGTCGTTGGTGGGTTGACATCTATAGGAAGATCTGTGTGTGCTGCTTCGATGTTCGGTGGATTCATTGGAGCCGGCCTATTCAGGAGTTCCTCGAAGTATTCTACCCATCTGTTTCGCTGTTGTTGAATTTCAGTGATTGGCTTGCCTTCTTTGTCTTTGACCGGCCTCTCTGGTTTACTGTATTTCCCTGATAGTTTCTTCGTTGTATCGTAGAGCTGTTTCATATTTCCTTCTCTAGCAGCTTTTTCTGCCGTCGTTGCTAATTCTTCCACGTATTTCTTCCTGTCGGCTCTAATGCTCCTCTTCACTTGTTTGTTTGCTTCTATGTATTCAGCTTGTGCTTGGACTTTCTCTGCTCGTGTTCGGCTGTTGTTAATTGCTGTCTTCTTGTTCTTCCTTTCTTTGATCTTGTCCAGTGTTTCTATAGAGATCCATTCCTTATGATGGTGTTTCTTTAGGCCCAGAACCTCTTGACACGTTGAAGTCAATGTTTCTTTGATGCCTTTCCAGTTGTCCTCCATGGTGGTTTCTTCTTCCTTCAGTAGATCTTGAAAGGCTTGGAATCTGTTGTTGAGAGCTATCTTGAATTCATTGAGTTTGTCAGTATCTCGAAGGAAGGCTGTATTGAACCTTTGTATTGCTGTTTGTCCACTTGTCCAGTTCTTTTTAGCTTCAGTTTTAAATTGGCTACAACTAGGTGGTGATCTGAAGCTACGTCAGCTCCTCTCCTGGTTCTCACATCTTCCATTGTCCTTCGGAATTTTTTTTTGATGCAAATATGGTCTATTTGGTTCTCTGTAGTGTGGTCCGGTGAGATCCATGTAGCCTTGTGTATACGTTTGTGTGGAAATATTGTGCCTCCTATGACTAATTTGTTGAATGCACACAAATTTGCAAATCTTTCTCCATTTTCGTTCCTCTCTCCCAGTCCATGTCGTCCCATAATATCTTCATATCCAGTGTTGTCTATTCCGACCTTGGCATTTAGATCTCCCATCAGAATGGTGAGGTCCTTTCTTGAGCATTTCTCTATGATTGACTGCAGCCGCTCGTAGAATTGATCTTTAATGTCGTCGTTGCTATCATTGGTGGGTGCATAACATTGGATAATATTCATTAAGATCCCCTCCTTCTTTGTTTTGAATGATGCTTTGATGATTCTGGATCCGTGGGATTCCCATCCTACAAGTGCATTTCGTGCTACTTTGGACAGCATTAGAGCAACTCCCTGTGTGTGTGGAGCATTTTCCTCTTCGTGACCGGAGTATAGCAGCATCTCTCCCGTAGCTAGCCTTTTCTGTCCAGCTTGAGTCCAGTGGGTTTCGCTGATTCCCAGTACTGCCAAGTTGTATCTCCTCATTTCCGTTGCTATTTGGCTGGTCTTCCCGGTTTCCCACATTGTTCTAACGTTCCATGTACCTATAAAAATTTTTGCTCTGGTTGTTAGAACGGGACAATAATTTCTAATTTGAGAATATTATAGGCTTATAAGTAGCTGATTAAAAAAAACTAATCAAATAAAATATATCCATGTTATTTTTTACTCAAGTTTCTTTTTGTTTTTCCTCTCTTCAATAGTAAATGTCAAATGGTTCATGTTGTGACTTTAAACCGGGAAAATTACCACATGACTTATTCATCAATCAGAACACGACTTATACAATCTTAACACTTTGCCAAACCAATGATGTTCGATCAGTATGAGTAGCCTAGCATCCTTACTGGTCCTTGTCTACCTACCTCTGTTAGTTCAGTCCAGAACGTCAATACCGGCATCCATGATACGAACCATTTGTTTCAAACATATTTGGTTTAGATAACAGCTAAACAGACCAAATCACATCACAAAATAGGAAATACAAGATCAAACCGTAAAAGTGTCTGTGATTGACGGAGACTGTAATTAATAAACTGAGTATAATTTAGGAATAGTTAATTGTATTATAGTCATAGTCAATAGGTCAAATAGAAGCTTATAATAAGAGGCAATGTAGATATACATAATCTACTTACTGAATAGTTATACCATAAGAATATATGTTGTATAGCATTAGTCCATGGATAGTTCTCAGAAGTTACCCATCATTTCATCTTCACTAAGATATAACAAGACCTACTAATATGAAAATGCTCAAATTGTCTAGTCGTTTTGAAGTACATGAACCACTTCTCATACCTATTTAATGTAAATAACCGATTGAACTTACCATACAACGGAAAACAAAATGGTTGATACAGTGTTGTAAACCACTTTTTTTTAAACAATATGGTTAAGCACAGTATTCAGTTTATTGACAGGAGAACAGATTTGACTATTAGAAGAGTAATTCACGAGTTTATCGCATATTTCATCTTTGTTCACTGATATTCCCCTTTTTTTGGTACAGTAGATTTAGGCAATTCAAGATTCTCCGATACAATACAGTATGCACCAATCCAATCACAATTGACGGAGAAGATTTGGAAGATGTAAAAACCTTTACATATTTGGGCAGCATCATTGATGAACAGGGTGGATCTGATGCAGATGTGAAGGCTCAGACCGGGAAAGAAAAAGCAGCATATTTACAATTGAAGAACATCTGGAACTCAAAACAAATGTCTGTCAACAAACACCAAGGTCAGGATTTTCAATACAAATGTCAAAACAGTTCTATTGTATGGAGAGGAAACCTGGAGAACTACGAAAGCCATAATCCAAAAGATACAAGTGTTTATCAACAGTTGTCCACACAAAATACTTCGGATCCGTTGGCTACACACTATCAACAACAATCTAACGTGGGAGAGAACGAAACAGATTCCAGTGGAGGAAGAAATCAGGAAGAAGTGCTGGAAGTGGATAGGACACACATTGAGGAAAGCACCCAACTGCGTCACAAGATAAGCCCTCGTATGGAATCCTCAAGGCCAAAGGAGGAGAGAAAGACCAAAGAACACATTTCGCCGGGAAATGGAAATAGACATGAGAAAAATGAACAAGAATTGGATGGAACTAGAAAGAAGGCCCAGGACAGAGTGTGTTGGAGAATGCTGGTCGGCGGCCTATGCTCCATAGGGAGTAACCGGCGTAAGTAACTAACAAATATAAACCAAGAATATCGGGTGTTCATTTTCTGAATTAAAAAATAAATATAGAATCATTACTGGATTCACCTTCAGAAGATGTTCCCGTTGACAAATCTTGAGGACCAAATGTTTAAAAACTGTACTCGATCAGTTGAAATCCCACTGCCAGTATTATTGACAATGCACCAAACGTTTTGAACCCTGGTTACGATAATCACAATATCCCAATCATATATTCTGCAGCTACCAACATTTTTCAGTTCAATTATCAATGAGTTCCTGGGGTTATGTCATACCTTTATTTGGCATCTACTAGCTTTCTTCTAACCTACTCCTGTGTCGACGAAAATTCCATATTAATGTAGGAGATAATTGGTTATATGTTACACATAACCCAACCACTTCAATTAAGGAAGACTGAAAGCTTCATCAATTGATTTACGAGATTTTTTTTAGTACTTTTAGTCTAGCCCAACCATTCTTTACTTGGTCTTTCTTCCGTATGTGAAAAAAACTTTGTAAACTGCAATGATCAAATTACATTAACTTGCAAATGTCTACTACTTTTAAAGACCACATATTGCAGCCATAAATTAAAATAGGCGAAATTTCTGCTCAATTCGATGAAAATAAAGCGAGCTTAATTATTCAGGTATCAACCCGCCTAGGGTGATTAGACTTCAAAGAGAAATAAAGTGAAAGAGGAGAGATTGACAATGCATATATTTAGATGAAAACAGTACTACTATGGTGTGTGCTACTGATGTTGACAAATATAAGTAGTATGTATCATCAATCGAAAATGGAATATCTGACGGTAGAAAGTTAAGAGAATCCATAAAACGAGAATGAGAACAGAGAATGATTGATATGGAAACGAAGAAACAAGTGATGTCTGAGACGATTGATTGACATTAGTTACTGTATGATTCTCAGATTTTACTAAAAGATTCTTTAATTTTATATTCAAATACATTCGATTGTCCCCACTTATGTTCTCGTTCACTACCCTACTAAATAAGGCTCTAATTTTTGGATCTTCAATGTTATACACCCACACATGCACATGGATACACAATGTGAATTTTCATTGAAATGGTGTTATTGTGATTCATGGTGCACTTTGTTTTCACAACATTCTATTCACATCAATCATATTCATAAGAAAAAAAAACTTTCCGATAGCAGTAAATATAAACAATTGAGATAGTGGAGAAGACTCATAGGACAATCTGTGAACCACGTGTGGCGAAACTAAAATACTTCACTTTTACCTGAAGTTTGTGCTGCTGTTGATATCGTTCAGGAGAACGACGAAAGCTTCACGACCAAACCATCTAGCTCAGAGAACAAAACTCCATCAAAATATAAACAATTGTTTTTATTAGCTTTTATGTTTTCGTGTGTGTGTGTGTGTGTGTGTGTGCGGAAAGAACACATTCTAATGTAAACTATCATTATTATTATTGTACTGACATTTAATTTGTACATTGTATATTCAGTTACAAAATCATCCATCTGAGTTACAAATCTTCTCCACCATCTTAGTTACAATTTAGTTGACAAACTTTAGATTAACTACATTTTCATTAATGATCAATTCATTAGTCATAGTAACATTCTAGTTGGTTGATTTATTCTCATTATTATTCACATAAATAAATTATAAGATTTACATAAATGTTTGCTACTATGGTACTAGTCACTATACAATATAAGTCCAATAATGACTCACCTTGGAATTTTAGATTATTTAAACAGTTGAACTACTATATGTATCAGTATGGGGTTGTGGAGATTATTATGTTTTTGATTGAGATCATGAATCGATTGATGTTAGACCACCATTGAAAAACTGGAAGCACTGGATGGCCGTTTCGTCCTATTGTGGGATTTCTAAGCAGTGCGTATCCATGGTCCCGCTCGCGGGGTTCGAACCCTAAGGCTTATGGATCTCGCACACGAACGCCTAACATTTAGACAACTGAACCGATATCCAACGATATTAATTTTCAACTTCAACTAATCCACGAAATTGCGCGATCATCTTCGATTGTACTGAGGTAGATACCTGTTTCTACCTGATATAGGTTAGCTCCACTGTTCATGGCTTCTCACCAGAACTCCGAAAATTCTCTGACGAAGCTAGTCATCCTAAATATATTGAATTACATTAACTTAGGATAAACTATGTACATACTGAAGATTGAATTGATCAATCTGCTGAATAACAAGTATCATGATAATGATGAGAAAATAGAAGCACTTTAACTGAAAGTATGGATTTTCGTATTTATTGTACTTTATGATCCGATTTAGGATAGTAGCTGATCTGAATTTTTGTTTAGGACCAGTTTTTTTAGGTTCACAAGCATTTAGATGTTGACATTTCTACAAAGAGAGAGAAAGAGAGATTATGATCCAGTATCCATTAATTTATGCACTATGAGGGTTATTCATAAAGGTTATTTAGTAATATCTGAAGGTTAGTTAACATCCGAATATCTTGACGATAACAGCTCAGATTGTAAGTCTGGATGATGCAGGTTTAAACCTTTCAGAAGGATCTGTTTCTTCAAGATCACAGTTAAAACTTGCAGATGAATGCTTACTTATGGGAGTCCTTGATTAAGCAGAGTTTCCTGTAGAATATCTTTATTTAATTAACAATAAAAAGGACCATCAGTTTGTAGGTATGACAGATATGACAAATTTCAATAATTTAAAGTTTTCATATGATAATGTTTACGATGAAATCAACTAAACTCTGTTAACACATAACGGTTGTTGTAACATGGTGATCTTATTAATAACACTTCAATATTGGAAGTGGTAGCTACTGTATTCATGTTTCATTAAAAACAGCAATACTGAAATTTGTAGCTATGTGTAGGTGACCAGCTACCATCTCAAATACTGGTGTATTGTCCATTAGACTAATAAGTCACGGTGACTATAAACTTGTTTAACCATTATGATATTAATTACAGTTGTTTTTTTAAAGGGTTACAAATTCCTGTTGTTGACATTCAAGTCTTATATGATAGTGGTCTTGAGTGCTGTTAGAGGTATGAGGACGGTTATCACTTCACGGTTGCCCACACCGTGGAAGGGTTTTTTTGGAGGTACCTGAAAAGGAAATTGGATTAGAGGTGGTCTTAGTGATCTGAGAGTGTGACCGCAGTGCCCAAGGGACAACTGCTTGAGGTCGGTCACACACGACCATTTTGTGAGTGACTTTTGTGTTAGCTCCGTACTTGTTGAGACCTTACCACTGGAGATGGATATCCGTGGGATATCTTTTTTCTACTAACTAATTCTTTCCTCCTGTACTATATCCTTATATGCAATATTCCTTCTGGTTTGTTCTCTCTCATACTAGGTTGTTGTTGATAGTGTCTGGTCAACGGATCCGAGGTATTTTGTGTAGACAACTGTTAATAAACACTTGTATCTTCTGGATGATTGCTTTTGAAGTTCTGCAAGTTTCTTCTCCATACAATAAAGCTATCTTGACATTTGTATTGAAAATTCTGACTTTGGTATTGGTTAACAGACATTTGTTTTGAGTTCCAGATATTCTTCAGTCGTAAATATGCTGCACTTACTTTGCCGATCCTCGCCTTCATATCTACATCAGACCCACCATGTTCATCAATGATGCTGCCCAACTATGTAAAGGTTTTTACATCTTCCTTTGCATATGTTAAGATCAACCGCCTGGAATCTCTCTGAGGTTATCATCAATTTAAACTTTCCTTCTTAGAATAGTATTGATATTCACAAAGAAATAATTCATTGAAAGATAATTCATTATAAATCAATACTTAATCATTAGAATATTTAATGAATTCACCTAATGTATGTAACATAATTATTGATATCAGTAAAAAGATACATCAACTAAAAAAGAGGGAATTCATTGATTTTGTATACAACGACTATTAACATGTTTATTCTTGTTTCATCTACTATTGGCTCAATATGTAATAGACTGATTGAATGAATGAAGTAATTAAAGTTAATCATTAGAACAGGGAATTCTACTTGTTTAAACTTGAATAAATAAAATGTTGTTTCTTTTTTTTCTTTGTATCTATAGTGATAATGTTCATTTATTAAAGGATATCAACTAAAGATTTGTTGTACATACTTATGCCTGTTACACTTTGTCGACAAGCATAGGCCACCAGCTACCAGTATTCTCCATCTAACTTTGTCTTCGATAATACTTTCTAGTTGATTCCAGTTACTATTCATCCTTTTCATGATTGTTTTTAATTCCTGATGTAGTTTGTTCTTTGACCTTCATCTTTTCCTTTTGCTTTTGGGATTTACGCAAATCATCAAACTGCATCACGAGGCAAGCCCTAATTTGGAATCCTGAAGGGAAGCGGAAAAGACGAAGGCCAATGAACACATTACGTCGAATAATAGAAGCAGATATGAAAAGGATGAATAACAACTGGAAGGAGATGGAAAGGATTGCCCAGGACAGGGTTGGATGGAGAATGCTGGTGAGCGGCCTATGCTCCTTCACGAGGAGTAACAGGCGTAAGTAAGTAAGTAAGTTTTGGGATTTCAAGTTACTGCTTGTCTCGTAATGCAGTTTTGAGATTTCCTCAATGTATCTCTCTTCCATTTCCATTATCTTTTCCTAATTTCCTCTTCAGCTCGAATCTGGTTTGTTCTATCCCACAATTGACTGTTGATGATGATATCCGACCAACGGATATTGAGTATCTTTTGTAGACAATTGTTTATAAATACTAGTACGTTTTTGATGGTGTTTGTATCGTTGTTATCCAAGTTTCAGCTGCTTACAGTAGAACTGTCTTGATATTCGTATTGAAGAGTGTGACTTTGATATTGGTTGTTTTGAGTAGTTTTGAGTTCCATATGTTCTTCAACTGTAAGAATGCTGTCCTTACTTTGTCAATCCTCGCGTTTATGTATGTACCAGATCCGCCTTGTTCATTGATGATGTTTCCCAGGTATGTGGCAGATTCCACATCTTCCAGAGCTTCTCCATCAAGTGTAATATTATTATGTTCAAGTTTAGAAATCCTTGGCAATCGTTATCCAATGACCTTTATTTTTAGACTCTAATCAGTGTTGAATGAAAAAAGTGGTGATCATTATATGTTGCTTTATTTTATTTATATTATATATAACTGTTTAAGCATATTAAAAGTCGTATACTGGGTACTACAAGTATTTTCTATTTGTTTTGTTGAGTATATTTAAATAGCTTTAGTGATGTAAAAAGGCAAACGAACGAGACTGGGTTCGAGTCCCAGAGTAGATATAAACTCTGAGATTTAAGTACATTTAGCTGACGAGTCCCAGATAGGACGAAAGGTTCGTCAAACTGGATTCCACTGCTATCTACTATCCATCATTGCTTATTCTCCTCCTACGCCTAGTAATAAAATAATAATCTTATGTATTATAATATGCAAAAGCTTTTTATTGACTTTTTCCAGTACTTCAACTAAACACAGAATTTTTTTGATTTCTACATTGATTGTATCAGGAAATGTACTGTCGTTTGTTATGAAAAAGCATGTTTATCTGAGGAACTGAGTTTTCTTTTATTCATGAAGTTTAGATACATAACATAGCAAAGATTATTCTACTTCTATTTATATATCATGTCTTCTTTTATGATACCGTTTATCGTTAGTGAATGAAGTCGGTTAATTACTGTAGTAGTACAAATATCAAAATCGATAACCAGTAAAAGGATATCAGTCTATTTGGCTGAGTTCCAAATTGAGCAAAATTAGCATCTTATAATACTTCATTTAGTAAAACGTCAGTTTTTTTTATTTACTTAAAAATATCACTGGAGTAACAAGAGAATAAGCGATTTCCTTATCATAGTTCTGTAATCTATGAAGTAGACAACAAAAAATCATCATCCATTGATCGGATACCATCAGTAACAGCCTACTGTTGGAGAGAACGAAACAGCTTCCAGCTGAAGAGGAAGTTATGAAAAGACGATGGAAATGGATAAGACGTACATTGAGGAAATCATCAAACTGCATCACGAGTCAAACGGTAACTTGGAATTCGGAAGGAAAGCGTAAAAGAGGAAGGCCAAAGAACACATTACGTCGGGAAATAGAAGCAGATATGAAAAAGATGAATAATAACTGGAAGGAGCTGGAAAGGATTGCGCAAGACAGCGTTGGATGGAGAATGCTGATGAGCAGCTTATGCTTCTTCACGAGGAGTAACAGGCGTAAGGAAGTAAGTAATAAAAGTAAAACTGTGGCAAATACATCGAAACACAATCAAACTTAGAAGTGAAACTCATCTAAATGGAATCTGTTGTGTTTAGTCGTTCTCACCTATAAATTAGATCCAAAGTAATCGCGGTTCAACATGTTGTAGTGGACTTTACTCATAAAGATGTTGATAAATAGTGTGTAGAGGGAGGTGGTGTCAAAGTTGCAATCATTGTCGAATAGAGTGAAGAGTTTTTGTGCATCAAGAGCACACCGTTGACAGAACACTTGAAGAGCAGTAGAAAAGATAGTTCAGATTGCAAAACATATCAAAAAATTATACATCCCTCTGTTATCGTTTTACAATATTAGCTTAGGAGATAAAATTCTGATTGCGTAATTAAGTTAGTTGAAATATTAGTGTGATATGATGTTAAACTATTTTAGCAAAAAGTCAATTTTTCGTTAACTTAAACTAATGGTATTCGTGATTCGTTAAATCAACAGTGACAGATATGGTCATGAAATGATTCCTATTTTAGCTGAATAAGTCTGATATGTTATCAAAATTACTCATTAGTGTATCATTCTAGATACACAGCTTGACGAGAACTACTTAGTAATTGAGTTTCAACTTAGTTATTCAAAATGATAATGGTCCATATGTAATGAACGAGAACAGAAGTGGGGACAATCAAATGTATTTGAATCATATAGTAACTATTTCATTTGCAAAATATCAATCAACCGTCTCAGAATTCGTTTGTTTCTTCGTTTCCATATCAATCATTCTTTGTTCTCATTCTTTTTTCATTGATCCTCTTAACCTTCTACCATCAGACATTCCATTTTCGATTGATGATACATACTACTTATATCTGTCAACATCAGTTGCACACACTACACATATAATATCATTTCACTTATTGAAAAGTAATACTTATAAACATTGTACATTAACTCCATTGGTTATTGAATAAAAACTTGAATAAATGGAGAATTTCATCTGTTTATCCTAGTACTTACTTACTTACGCCTGTTACTCCTTGTGAAGGAGCATAGGCCGCTCACCAGCACTCGCCATCCAACCCTGTTCCAAGCAATGCTTTCCAGCTCCTTCCAGTTCTTATTCATCCTTTTCATATCCGTTTCTATTTCCTGACGTAATGTGTTCTTTGGCCTTTCTCTTTCCCGTGTTTATTCTAGTGGTTATACTTATAATTATAACATGAATTCCCAATCTATTGAATATTGAGTTTGTTTAGATGAAGTATAGTTATGTTTTGTTTGTTTTGTAAATCATTATTTTTCTATAGAAGTTACAACTGGTTATGGATACTATTTAATTGTCATGATGACTAATAAACTTATGTCTGAATAGTAATTAAGTTATTAAAATGAATCAAGTGACTTGTTTCCAATTGACTACTGATAGTCAATAATTTAATGATCATAAAAATTATTAAAAAAAAACAATCATCTTATTAATTTAATGGTTGAATTCATGCGTTGATGTAAGCTAGGTCACCATAGAAAACCTGGAACGATTGAACGGTCGTTTCGTCTTAGTATGCGACTCCTTAATGGTGCTCATCTACGATCCCGCTTCTCAGGGTTCGAATCCTGGACTTAACGGTCTCAACAATAAAAAAATTGCTGAAATCTCGACAAAACCCCCTACTGATAATAGTCATATTATTATTATTGTTTTTGTGAATTGGAGCAAACAAAATATACGATGAAAATGTATATGAATAAAAGTTGATTACCGTCAAGTGTATTGACATGCGATAATACTTAAGCTTAATTGAATATTCAATTAATTTAAAGGGATGGGGGGGGGGTTTGAAAATCATTCCATTTATTTGATGTTTGTAAAATTCTTCAAGAGGTTTGTTAAATCAGAACCATGGAGATTATGTTTATTTAAAAAAATGAATTTACATATCTAATTTAGCAGACTGCTTTGTTTGCATTGATGATTAGTTACTTACGTACTTACACCTGTACCCCCAAGGGAGTATAGGTCACCAATCAATATTCTCCAACACACTCTGTCTTCGACCTTCATTTCTAGTTCTATGCAATTCTTGTTCATTCTTCTCATGTCTGTCTGTCTCTATTTCACGGCGTAATGTGTTCTTAGGTCTTCCTCTTCTCCTTCTTTGGCCTTGAGGATTCCAAGTGAAGGCTTGTTTTGTGACTCAGTTGGATGCTTTGCTCAATATTTATCCTATCCACTTCCACAGCTTATTGGTGATTAGTGGTAACTATTAAAAAAACTATTCATAAGGAAATACTAATGTTGAAATGAGTTTCCAGGTGAATCCCAGAAAAAAACCCTTACACAAGAGATTGTAAATACTTGAAAGTTCTGTACCAGATTTGATATTGTTTGAAATAGAATTCCTTCTTACTTGTCTTCTGTATTCTAGCGTTCGAGTGCTCAAGGTGTACGCGGTATATCAAGAATCTAAGCTTCAGACATAACCAAAGAAATACATAATGTTAGACTGAGTAAATATTCTCAACAATCGTTAATAACATCAGATACTTCATGTCGTTCTAGAGAGTTTCATACAGTATAATGATATTCGGAGATAGGAATGTTTTCAAAAAGTGACGAAGCGGTTGTTTTATGACGTGTTATGGTAGAATAATAAGTAGTCAGGTTATGTGATAGTATCCGTTGAATTCATATAATTACCTGGTGAGTGTTAGAAACATTATTTGACTAATCGGTTTGGAATGGTTTCAGACATCGTTGAAAATGGATGTCAACGGCGACCTTGGTGTGATTTACTATTGTATTTCTCCTAATAGGTTGCTTCATAGCTTTTTAAAGTATATTTTAAGTAATCAGGTTATTAAAACTCTTGACTGATATTATTCATAAACAGATTTAATTATGCATTGATCACAATCGAAGAAGCTCTGAAAACTAAAAAACCATTGAGTTATTCGGTCCTACTTTGAACCTTCTATGTCTTACGCATGTACAACTTTATACGAGCTTGAATCTAAGACCTTAATACCTCAATGTTAGCATAATATATTTAGACTGCTGTGATAAAATTCAATTCGAAACTTATCACCAAGACCTATAGCCTGAAGACTTAGTGATTTCTAGTCAGAAGGAATGAATAAAAAACAATCATAGATGAATGCTGAAACTCGAAATCTAGGAAGAGATAAGGAATGAATAAATCAGTGCTATTGTGACTTATCCTAATCCCTATTACGCAATGTCTCTAACCACTGATTAAAGTTATTACTTAGGCTTCAACCAGATAGTTTGAATCAACCAATGAAGTCCAGTTCGACAGTTAGAGATCTATCAGTTTGAGGTTGTGGAGATCACTAGTTTTTTTATTGAGATCATGAACCGATTGATGTTGGACCACCTCTGGAAATCTGGAAGTACTGGACTGCTGTTTCGTCCTATTTTGGGACTCCTTATCAGTGCGCATCCGTGTTGGATTGGTTGAAGTTAGATGTTAACATTGTAGGATGCCGGCTCAGTGGTCTAATGGTTGAGTGTTTGCACGCGAGACCGAATTTCATTGGTTCGAATCCCGCGTACGAGATCGTGGATGCTCACTGGTGAAGAGTCCCATACTAGGACAAAATGGCTATCCAGAGCTCTTAAGCTTTCCATGGGTAGTTTAGTTTTAATCGACTCATGAATTCAACTATTAAAATTGTTACAATCTCCATAAAACTCCCTCTCTCTGTGATTATGTTCAGTTTTTAATAACACAACTAAACTTCCATTCAAACACGTAATTGTTTATATTACTAATATATATGGTTAATAACAAACTGAACATAACGAGTTTTGTACAACTTTTTTTTTTCTAAAATATTTATGGCTTATCTACAAGAGAGAAAAAAAATGGAACATGGTTCATGGTTCCTATATGATTCAAAATAAATTCAGCTAAAACTTGACTAAAGTAGACTGGTTTTGTTACATTTTGTTAAGTGTTTTATTATTCAACAAAACTATATCATATTACTATACTCATATGAGTAGTATCCAAACAGTAATCTTTACATATTCACTAGTAAAGCGGTTTGAAAACCATTAACACATACGCACACACACACACACACACATAAGCTTTTGATGATTAAATTTGGTTTGAATCATTGTGTATCTTATCAGTAGATGACCGTCAATTATGTTTAAGTGGTTTGGTTATAATAAACAAGAAGAATAATTGATTATGTAGTAAAATGTACATTTAACTTTCTTATACGAATGTTAAGACAGTTCTACTGTATGGAACTGAAATATTCAGAACTACCATAAGCATCATCGAAAAGGTACAAGTATTTCTAAATAGTTGTCTACAAAAGATACTCAATATCCATTGAAAGGATATCGTCAGCAACAGCTTATTATGGGAGAGAATAAACCAGCTTCCAAGAGAAGAGGAAATTAAGAAAAGACTTTAGAAATGGATAGGACATAGATTATGAAAATCATCAAACTACATCACAAAGCAAGCGCTAATTTGGAATCCTAAAAAGAAATAGAGAAGAGGAAGGTTAAAGAACACAATACATTGGAAGATGGAAGCAGACATGAAAAGGATGGATAACAACTGGAAACAACTGAAAAGGATTGCATAGTACAGTGTTATATGGAGAATGTTAGTGGGGGGTCTGTTCTTCTCGACAAGGCGTAACATGCGTAAACAAGTAATACCAATCATGATATTACTGAGTGATGATGAATAATTGTTATTTAATAAAGTGATTGCCTGTCATTTAGATGAATATACTGTATTGTTCGAAAATTCGCTATCCAACATAAAGCATAATTTGAGACTAATACAGTTCATTTTTAACAATGTGTGTGACTTGAACAAAAGAAGTCAATTAACTAATGTATTGTGTGAAAGTGTCTTTTTACCATGAAATATTATGAACTAAAGATTTATTGATAACTAGGGTATTAATATTAACTCTGCCTGGAGCCCCTCTTGGGCTACTGCCGGTCTCAAGCTCGGATAAAGGAGGAGGGTTGGGCATGAGGTTAGCGACTCCATCCCGTAGAAAACTAACTCGCTAAAAAAACACTAACCAGAGAAAATAATTCAAACCAAAACTTAAAATTACACTTCTGATACGATATACGACTTTTGTAAAGACCATCGATAATATGCGGCTGTTCAAATCATAGTAATATTGATATGTCTAGCCAATTCAAGTTGTAATTGGCTACTGAATGTAGATAGACAGCTTTATGTGTTAAGTATATGATACTTACTTACTTACTTACTAACTTACGCCTGTTACTCCTCGTGGAGGAGCATAGGCCGCCCACCAGCATGTATATGATAGATTATTTTATATTATAAGCTGCTTCTTAGCTGGTTCCAATTAGATATTGGAATAACATGAAATTGAATATGCTTTAAATTTTGTATTCTCACTCGTTCACTCACTAAAGAAAATATATTTTTCATACTTTTTCCCTTGTTCTCCTCAAATCTGTCGTCTAATAATATCGATATTTCTAAAAAAAGGATTACACTGGTTAGTATTGATATGAAAACCATTAATTTGGGTGATAAACATTTTGATAATGAGCCTGAGTAATCACATTATTACTGTTACATGTTCATGATGTTTCCAGTAACTGGAAGCCTATTTGTTGTGTGCAGTATAATTCATATTATTGGTATTAGGCTACTAATTAAAGTAATTGGACTTCGAGTGTCTTCATTTGGCTTCATTTATTCAATACAAACTTACAGTCAGAATGGGTTTTGTGGAGATTTTTAGAAATTTCACAGGTTGAAATCATGAGTCAATTGAAGCTAGATCATCATGGAAAACCTGGAGGCACTAGACGGCCGTTTCGTCCCAGCGTGGGACTCCTCAGAAGCGCGCATCCACGACCTCACCCCCTGCGAGACTCGAACCCAGGACCTACCAGTTTCGCGCTCAAGTGCTTAACCACTAGACCACTGAGCCGGCCGGCATCGAACGGTGTTAATGTATAACTTCAACCAATCCACGAAAGTGCGCCACCATACACCATTGTCTTCAGTGAGTTGATATCTCACAACAGACCTAGTTGAACTCCACTGAAGTCCCATACTAGGACGAAACGGTCGTCCAGTGCTTTCAGGTTTTCCATGGTGGTCTAGCTTCAATTGACTCATGATTTCAACCTGACAAACTTATAAATTATGAATGATCGGCATTTGATTTTTTAAATTACTATTTGATTACTGAATGTTTTAACCATAACGTTACCTCTTGTCTGGTGAATTTAGTAAACATCAAGTTGTCTAACTAGACGATAATAATAATGGTTCTATTCAGCATTACCTGTTTAGTACAATACTGAGTTTTCACCATTAATTCTCTGAGACTTATTGATTATGTTAGTTCTATGCTAATAGGTTACGAAACCAATTATTTATAGTCCCCTACCTTCTGATATGGTAAGCAGTGAGTCAATCGATTGTAGTGTCAATGACCTGTGATATTGACTTATTCGTCGAATAACTTATCCTAGTTCATTACATTTTAAAAAGTAATCATATTAATTTATCTCTTAGTCATAGACAGTTGATTCAGTAAACTGCACACCAGTGTCATGTACTGCTCAATTTAATGTATGTCTATCTGACGTCAACATGTAGGGGGAAGCATGTGATAAACTGGAGAGCTACGATGCAGCTGGATGATCTAGACTTTGCAGACGATCTGGCTCTTCTATCACACACGGAACAACAAATGCAGGAGAAGACGACCAGTGTAGCAGCAACCTCAGCAGCAGTAGGTCTCAACATACACAAACGGAAAAGCAAGATTCTCCGATGCAAAACAGAATCCAACAAACGAATCACACTTGACAGAGAAGATTTGGAAGATGTAAAAACATTTACATATCTGGACAGCATCATTGATGAACAGGGTGGATCTGATGGAGATGTGAAGGCGCGGATCGGCAAAGTAAGAGCAACATATTCGCAATTGAAGAACATCTGGAACTCAAAACAACTGTCAACCAACACCAAGGTCAGGATTTTAATACGAATATCTAAACAGTTCTACTGTATGCAGTAGAAACTCGGAGAACTACGAAAGCAATCATCCAGAAGATATGAGTGTTCATTAACAGTTGTCTATGCAAAATACTTCGAATATGATGGCTAGACACAATCAGCAACAACGTACTGTGGGAGAGAACAAACCAGATTCCAGTGGAGGAAGAAACCAGAAAGAAACGCTGAAGTTGGATAGAACACATATTGAAGAAAGCATCCAACTGCGTCACAGAGCAAGCTGTGACTTAAAATCCTCGATGACAAAGGGGGAGAGGAAGACCAAATAACACATTGCTTCCAGAAATGGAGACAGACAGACATGAGAAGAATGAACGAGAATTGGATAGAACTAAAAAAGAAGGCTGAGGACAGAGTGGGTTGTTGAATGCTGGTCGGTGGCCCACGCTCCTCGACGAGGGGGTAACAGGCATAACTAAGTAAGTAAATCTGACTGTTAATCAGTGTAAATTGTATAAAGATTACTATACTCAAATATGATTTTGATTTATTCGAAGATCAATTAGGTTCTTATACCTTGTTCTCCTAACCGGTTTGTTTTTTATTCAGGGATCCTAGTATCGAGCATCAAGTCAGTCAAATGTACGCAGATTCGTCATGTTCAGAGACTCTGTGCAATTAGATTTCAACCAAGTACAAATCCGTCTAAACTGTTACGCTTAACGCCATAATCTTCGTATAATTATAGTTTTATGTTTCATTCTTTTATTACTGAACGCTGTGTTGTAGTCAATCGAATGACGATATGATTCCATCTTTGAAAAGTTTTATCATCTTATCTTGGTTTTCAATGCGTTTTGTACTTTTTACTTTGTCTAGGTATGTTAATTATTGTGTTATTACGTCATAAGGTTTTTCATTACATAACAAGGTAGTAGATGATGGTTAGAAGTACCAGTTGTTAAATTTAAATCAAAACGATCATTTTTATATACACAATTCAATTTATTGATTAGGCAAATGTGATACACAACAATTTTCTGTGTGTAATTTTCATCTTTCTAATTAGGCTAACTACATATGTAATTGGACGTTTTCAGACCGGTGTAAACATTGTACTTGTATGTGTGCGTGTGTGTATGTGTGATGTAATACGGAACTATTTAACATATTCGTTGATTTGTTATTGGTAATTCATGATAGTTTAAATTACGAATTGATCTGAACTAGACCACAATTAGAGATCACTAAACACTAGACAGTTGTTTCGTACCAGTATGCGATTCTTTAATAATGCACATTCGTAATCCTACCATCAGGGATCAAACTCGAAAAAATTGTGGTATCGCGCGCACACGCTTAACCTTGAACCGTTGAGCCGGCATTCAGCGATGCTGATATTTAACTTTAATCAATTCATGACATATGAGACGATTATCTATCTCAAGAAGTGGGAGATGGTCGCGCGATATCTATGATTAGTAAAAGTTGGACATATAAACCATTGAATCCCGGATCAATGGTCTTGAGGTTAAGTGTTCGAGCGCGAAATCAAAGGTTTTGAGTTCCATCCTTGATGGTTAGGTTATGAATGTAGACTACTGGAGAGTCCCATGTTGGTACGAAACACCTGTCTAGTGCTTACTGGTCACTAATTGTGACCTTGTTAAAATCAATTCGTGATAACTATGCAAACTGTACTATAACCACAAACTCCTTTAGAAGAATATTCATTTAACAGATCGATATTTTCTCGATTAATATATTAAACTTAATCGATATTTCATTGATATCAATATAGTTTTGAGTAATCTACATGCTCATTATTATATCCGATGATGAATTACAAACCCTAGATATTATCCACATAATTTTGTGTACTTTGTTAAATGAGGAGAAATAAAGACTGTCTGGTTACTATTTTTAATTTTGGCTAGCCTTTCCACGTCATGCTATTTGTTTAACTTTGTTTATTAACCTTGAGAAAAAATTTTTCCCAACCAATCATTGTTATTGATATGAGTCAATAGGAATATAGAAGAGGTTTATAATACTATTGAATATATGTAATCAACACAAAATAGTAGTAATCATACCTCTGAAGCAGCAATCTTCATTTCTGTAGCAATTTGGAAGACTCTCACGGTTTCTCACATTCCATGTTCTTCTGGTTGTCAGAAGGGGCATCAGCCTCGTGAATTCCGAAGGAACTCGACCTTCACTATGAGGCGTCATAACTCTTCTAAATGAAGACCTTCTAACTCACAGGGTAGAGTTTAAATGGTTTGAATTATTTTTTCTAGTTAGTGTATTTTTTAGCGAATTAGTTTTCTACGAGATGGACTCGCTAACCTTATGCCCATCTCTCCTCCTTTATCCGAGCTTGAGACCGGCAGTAGCCCAAGAGGGGCTCCAGGAGGAGTGCACACCTCTGAGTTTTTTTTCTTTGAGGTTGCTTATTGAACTTTTATTTACGATTCAAAATTTAACTTTATTTATTTATCGTTTCTCAGTGGAATTCAGGGTAGCTGTTATGTCTCACTTCAAACTCCTTTAGGAAAAACAGTAATGCTAAAGCACAAAACACGTAAGCAAGCAGATATGAAAGATCCTTTGCTTTATCATAAAGATTACCCGTTTGATTGCTTTTACTGAATACAATTGAATGTATCACTCTTTCGTTTTGCCAATTTATATGTAAAATTGAGCAATATATTTACAAAGACTGATATGTTATTGAATAAATCAATATAGAGTTACTTACGCCTGTTATACCTCATCGAGTAGCCTAGACCACCAACCAGTATTCTCCATCTAACTTTATACTGAACAATACTTTCTAGTTGATAGTTATTATTTTTGATATCTGCTTCCAATTCCCAACGCACTGTATTCTTTGACCTTCCACTTTTCCTTCTTCCTTCAGGATTTCAAATTAGTGCTTACTTCGTGAACCAGTTTGATGATTTCTGTAATGTATGTTCTAAATCATTGTAAAAGTACTTTTCAAACTACGCTGACATCAACCAAAGTACCATTGAAAGCCGAATGTATTTAGCAATCTTATACGAAGCCAAAAAACCTTTGAACCTTTAAAACCACATTTTTGTAATTCTAATCAATTTATGATCGGATGCAATTGACATTTGATGCCAAACTCACTCTCAATAACAAAATCATCTTTGAGTCAACGTAAGGGGGTACTAGACTATTGAATAATAGATTTGTTTATATAAAAATCTTTGTAAATTGTATATAGTTGAATTGGTGAACGTGCCAAAAAGTTAAATAAACAAATTAACATTGATATTATGTATATTGATGTGTGTTATTCTTCTATATTTAAAGGGAATATGTTAATAAAACATTTCATCTTATTATGAATAAAATATGCGAAAACACAAAACGATTTATATCAGATGGGTTTTGTGGATATTATAGTAATTTCAATGGTTAAAATCATGAGTCCGTTGATGCTAGACCAACATGGAAAACGTGGAAGCGCTGGATGGCCGTTTCATCCTATTGTAAGACTCCTCAACAGTAAGCACCCTCGATCCCATCCCAAGAGATTCCAACCCAAGACCTATCAGTCTCGCGTACGAACGCTTAACCAACTAGACCACTGAACTGGCCGGCATCCAACGGTGTTAATGTTTAAATTCAACTAATCCACGAAATTGAGCGACACATCCACCATTGTCTTCAGTGAGTTCCTATCTCCTAACAGACCTGGTTGAACTCTACTGGTCACTACTTATCACTAGAACTCCAGGATATACCTCTTGAAGTTAGTCACCAGTGAGCATATGTTAATTAATATCAGATGGGTTTTGTGGATATTTCAATGGTTGAGATCATGAGTTAGTTGAAGCTAGACCACTATGGAAAACCTGGAAGCACTGGACGGCCGTTTGTCCTACCTACTATTTGCCTATTTGCTTTCAATAGTGAAATCCTATCCATTTAGCTAAATTGAGAAATTATGAGACAGATCAATTATAGACAAGTCTTGATTTCATGCATTTGTTTTTACAGTAGCTAGCAGTCGGAATCCAAGACGTGCGTTTATTCCTATTTAGGACTCATCATTTGGAAGTACCTGAATTTCAGAGTTGATATTCACTCTGGGATTCGAACCCAACATAGTTCTTTTCAAACGCCATTGCGGTATCCACTTAGTTACTATATCACGAGGCAAGCGCTAACCTGGAATCTTGAAGAGAAACGGTAAAGAAGAAGACCAAAAGACACACTGCGTCAAGAACGGGAAACAGACATGAAAGGATGAATAGCAACTGGAAAGAACTAGTAAGGATTGCCCGGAACAAAGTTGGATGGAGAGTGCTAGCAAGCGGCTTATGTCCCTCTACGTGGGGTAACAGGACTAACTAAGTAAATATTTCTTTTTATAAGCTATCGTTGAATTCCAACTGCATATATTCACCTTGGAAATCATAACAATCATTCTTCTTACCCCAATATAGTACACATATATCAAATTCCTGGATTTTTTTGATGAATAGAATGACAGTGATAATCTGTTGACTTTGATTTATGATGTTGAAAACTCTTCTCCTACACAGTGAAAATTTGGTTTATCTGAGTTAGGAGTCATCCTGTATAGATAGGATAGGAAAATTCATACATCATCCTGAAGTGTTAAAATTGTTTGTACTGAACCTTAACTATAACTAATGTGAAAATTTAATTCACTTGAAATAGTTTCGTCTAGTTGATGATTGTGTACTTTACAAGAATAATTCAGTTCAGTTAAAGGAAAATCGCAATATAATAGTAAACTGTTATACCTTAGTGAAGATGAAATGATGGGTAACTTCTGAGAACTATCCATGGACTAATGCTATACAACATATATTCTTATGGTATAACTACTCAGTAACTAGATTATGTATATCTACATTGCCTCTTATTATAAGCTTCTATTTGACCTATTGACTATGACTATGATACAATTTACTATTCTTAGATTATACTCAGTTTATTAATTACAGTCTTCCTCAATCACAGACACTTTTATGGCTTGATCTTTCATAAATGTGTATTTCCTATTTTGTGATGTGATGTGATCTGTTTAGCTGTTATATAAACCAAGTATGTTTGAAATAAGTGATTCGTATAATGGATGCCGGTATTGACGTTCTGGACTGAACTAACAGAGCTAGGTAGACAGGGATCAGTAAGGATGCTAGGCTATTCATACTGATCGAACACAATGTTAAGATTGTGTAAGTCGTGTTCTGATTGATGAATAAGTCATGTGGTAATTTTCCCGGTTTAAAGTCACAACATAAACCATTTGACATTTTGACCATCTCAATAATAAGAGCAGCTTATGAAGAATGATTAGCTGTTTGAAGTATACGTAATATCCAAACATCTTATCTACTAGTGAATAATTTACGTCTAGAACTGATTGTTGAGTGTTGATCCCCATATCATAACAGGAGGAATGTTAAACACAATATCAGATTTGTTGACTTATACATTTTACTCAGGTGATATTATGGTATGTGCAACTGATGTCGACAGATTTAAGTACTATGTATCATCAGTCGGAAGTGAAATACATCATTCTCCACTTGATGCTGTTTAGGATTATAAAGGATCTATTCTAGACCATCATCATATTGATCAAACAATGAGAATATTAAATTTGAAAGATTGTAATATAACAAGTTGAATGACTAAAATACTAAGTTGTCGACAGATATAAGTGGTATATGAAATACGTGGAGCCAGAAAGCTAAGAAGATCGAAGAAAGGAGAACAAAGAATGATTGGAGTGGAAACGAAGAAACAATGAAGTCTCAGACGATTGATTAACATTTTGCAAACGAAGTAATTACTGTATGATTGTTAGATTTTACTAAGATATCCTGTAATTTTGTGTTCAAATACACTTGGATGTCCCTAATTTTGTTCTCATTCACCACAATATCACTTCCGTATCCACAAAATCAATCGCAGTTAAAAAGACAAGATAACTAGTCATTACTATTATTGTTATTATTACTGTGTAACATCAGCATTTACAATCATCCTATTTTCTATTTCAGTATTATAATAAATATTTGCATATCTGAGTTTGAAGATATTCGTAGGTTACTAGTATTTGATCATAGGTGTCTTCGAAGTATTGCTCGTATATCGTGGGACCACCGGATAAGTAACGCAGTTGTTAGGAAACTGGTACTAGATAAGGATGGCAAATCAATTGATGAAGTAGTGAAACTTCATCAGTCGAGACGACTGGGACACTTGTTACGTATGCCCAACCACCGACTGTCTCGACGAGCGATGTTTTATGATGTAAGGGTAGGTTGGAAGAAAGCTAGAGGTGGCCAAACCAAAACATGGCACAAGTCCATGAAGTCACTGACAAGTGAACTGAGTCATGTTGGTAGGTGTAGACTATCTGGTTGGGGACCGCGAGACGATGGCAACCGATGTTTAGAGACGTTGAATGACATGGCTCAAAATCGTTTGCGATGGTGCAGGTGCATCCACTCTTTGTGTTCTACTAAATTTTAGTTTTCTGAACTCTTCATTTCCCTTTTCCTTTTCGCTTTCCAAATTTATTTCACTGAATTATACTCTTTGAATAACATCTTCAAACCCCAATCTTTCAGATTACTGCTTATACTTTTACTACCTCTATCACTATGGGATTTGAATCGACAATTGTATCTGTGTGTTAATGTGATATGGCAACTCGAACTGATGTATGTACGTACAAATTTCTATGTTGTTGACTGAATGAATTTGAACAAACTATTCAAACGTTTTCATGTATTTTTCACTGAACATTACTTAAGTAGACTGAAGCTCTCTATTCATAAAGATACAAGTTTAATAATGATATATTATTACAGAAACGGTCATATTTTCTTCTACAGAATATATACACTACTGAATAATAATCAATGTTGTTTTTTGTCTTCTAAAGTATGAATCAAGTAAAGTAAGAAAGAAGAAAAAAAGTGTAGAATCATTTCTTTAAAACGACAGATACTTATAAGAACAGCAATACTATTGAAGTTCTTTATATTGAGCATCGTCTTACCTGTTTCCTTAGTTACGAATGTTACCCTCCTCCCCTAGTGGAGCATAGGCCGCCGACTAGCATTCTCCAACCCACTCTGTCCTGGGACTTTCTTTAACATCTTCTAGTCGACCTAATTCGTCTCCATCTTGATTATTAATCCTCCCTTAACTATAAACAAAAATAGTAGTTTTTTTTTGTCTTTTTTTTACATCCTTTAACATTTCACAAAATAAGTAAACAAGTAATATCAAGAATAAATATAAAAAACCCATAAATTTTACTTTATAATATTAATGTCATTTGTTTAGTTGTTATCTTTATTGGGATGTGGGATATTTACCGCCTTTATTGATTTGTCAACTATGTGAACTTTGTTCATTCAAGGTCATAATACTATAAGAAAGCTTAAACACATAGTTATTGATACAATATTTAGGATACCTGTGGATAATAGTAATAATCAGTATAGGGTTATGGAGATTATTAAGTTATTGATTATTATCATAAACCGATTGATGTTAGACCACTATTGAAAACCTGGTAACACTGGATGACCGTTTTATCCTATTGTCGGTCTCCTCAACAGTAAGCACCCTCGATCACACACCACACGAGATTCGAACTCAAAAGCTATCAGTATCGCGTACGAACGCTTAACCAACTAGACCACTGAGCTTGTCGACATCCAACAATGCTAATGTCTAACTTCAACCAATCCATGAAATTGCTGCACTGTCCATCATTGTCTTCAGTGAGTTGCTATCTCCGAACAGACCTGGTTGAACTCCACTGTTCACCACTTTTCAGATGCATCCAGGTTTTCAATGGTGGTCTAACATCAATCGGTTCATGATCTCAATCAATAAAATAATAATAATGACTGTTTCTATAGTATATCAATGTCATATATGGGATTGAAAAAGTTGCATTTAGTTATAAGATTACTAGGATGGAAAACTAATTAATTGAGACTTATTAGCTGATAATATACGTGTATATTATGTTGATGGTGTGAATTAATTATTCATAGCTTGAAACTTCAGAGACTTGTAGTATACTGAATTAAAATATCTGTCAAGTTATATTTATTCATTACAGTTATTACCATATATTTGTTGAATAACAACTGGAAAGAACTGGAAAGGATTGCCCAGGACAGGGTTGGATGGAGAATGCTGGTTAGAGGCCTATTCTCCTCCACGAGGAGTAATAGCCATAAGCAAGTAAGTATATTTGTTGAATAAAAATGAGGGCTCTCGTGATTTAATAGCAAAATAAAGAGTAAATTCATTTGGTATTGTTTACTTGAATCTTCCCATTGATACTTAGGACTGCAATTGGTCAGTATGTTGTTAGCATATGTGTAAACTGTGTGTATTGCCTTTATATTGCCTTAATTCACAAGAATTCTAAGCAAAGATGGGTAGTGGCTAGCAGTAGAATGCAAAACGCACGTTTCCTCTTATCTGGGACTTATCAGTCGGATGTACCTGCATCTCAGAGTTGATGTTCACAGTAAGCACACATGGCAATGAGAGACCGATCAATTGTAGTCGTAAAAATCAATCGGAAAATGCAAGTAAACAATACCAAGTACATTTAAACTTCACTCCATCACACAAGCGAGTGGCTATCAGGACTCAATAACTAAGTGGATAATGCGATGGCATTTGAAGCGAACGGCATTGTGTTCGAGTCCCACAATCAATATCAACTCTGAGATGCAGGTATATCCAGTTGATAATTCCCAAACAGGACGAAGCGCGCGTCGCGGATTCTATTGCTAGCCACTATCTATTTTTGCTTAGAAAAGTAGGGAATAGTTTGACATTTTAGATAATGGTTATTGATGTCGAATATCAGTTAGGGTATGAACAGTGAAGTGTAATTATCAATATGGGCTTGTACAGATAATTAAGTTTCTGATTGAGACCATGAACCGATTGATGTTAGACCACCGTTTGAGACCTGGAAGCACTGGACGGCCGTTTCGTCCTATTGTGGGACTCCTTAGCAGTGGGCAATTAGATTAGCACAGATAGATCCTACGTAGCATAAAACAATTATTCTTGTTTCAGCTTTTATTTCTAATCTAAAATCCAATAAACTTTTAAATACAAACAACTTAAAAATATCTGCTAAGTCCATATTTAATTTTCACTTTTAATTATTTACGCATTTTTTGTCTATTCCGTTTTTCACTTGGCCTTTGGATAATTTGTCTTTTGAATGAATATCTATTCATTGAGTAGACAGATCGATCAATTTAGCTGTACATAATAGAAAGGACGAGGATATGAAGTATAATAACTGAGATGGTGGAGAAGATTTGTGGCTCAGGTGGATGATTTTGATGGAGACAGAAGTCTATCTGAAGTTTGTGCTGATGATGTCGTTCGGAAGAACGATGAAAGCTCCACGACCAAACCATCCAGCTCAGAGAACAAAACTCCATAAAAAAAAAGTATAATAACTGTTGAGTAACTTATGAGTTACTTTAAAGTAATTCACTTCATTATTGTTATAACTGTGAAAACATTTTCTCCTGTAATACAGAACACTGATTCTAATACCAACTAATAGTTTACAGTAGAGGCTAAATTATTACTTTTAAAAGTATTAAGTAGTGGGGTTATGTAAGTTTTACTCTTCTAAAAGTAATAAGAATGTGGAATGTATAATAATACTATATTCATCTGATAAACGTCTCAATAATGAATGACGGTTTTCAGCACCTAAAGTTCATGTTCAGATCATAATCATATATAAAACATCTAGCATCGCTATACTTACTTA
The DNA here is from genome assembly GCF_000699445.3 of Schistosoma haematobium. Classification (NCBI taxonomy): domain Eukaryota; kingdom Metazoa; phylum Platyhelminthes; class Trematoda; order Strigeidida; family Schistosomatidae; genus Schistosoma; species Schistosoma haematobium. The sequence continues at coordinate 681,972 of NC_067199.1, read as the reverse complement.
CTTACTTACACCTGTTACTCCTCGTGAAGGAATATAAGCCGCTCACCAGCATTCTCCATCCAACCCTGTCCTGGGCAATCCTTTTCAGCTCTTTCCAGTTGTTATTTATCCTTTTCATATCTGCTTCTATTTCCCGACGTAATATGTTCTTTGGCCTTCCTCTTTTCCTCTTATCTTCAGGATTCCAAGTTAGGGCTTGCCTCGTGATGCAGTTTGATGATTTCCGTAATGTACGTCCTATCCATTTCCATCCGCTTTTTCCTAATTTTCTTTTCAGCTCCACCTGTAGCTCTTCCAGAGTTACTGTCGGTCCCAAGCTCGGATAAGGGAGGAGGGCTGGGCATGGGGTTAGCGATCCCATCCTGTAGAAAACTAACTCGCTAAAAAACACTAACTAGAAAAAAAATACATTTAGCATCGCTATGGATGAAATAAATTTTTTTACTAATCATCTCACCTCATCTCCATTTCTCACTAACAATTCAAGTAACAGTGAAATAAATAAATACCATTGACTCTACAAACAACAAATAGTATCATTTTATCCGTCTCAATTAGCATACGATATATTCTATAGATATCAAATCTCATTGAAAATACGACTCAGCGGTTTAGAATTTATACATTTGTACACTAGATCAAAGGTCCTGGGTTTGATGACAATTTTCAAGGTCGTAGATAAACATCGTTGAGGAGTCTCATACTGGGATGAAACGTCCGTCTATCTGCTTCTAGTCTTGTAACTGTTGTTTATGATCAGTTCATAATTTTAATGAAATTCAATATCTCCCATAACTCTTTATTAACAGATATCAAATCGATAAACAATCTGTGGTTGTATCATAACGTTTAATTTAAAACGAAGAAATAAAAAAACAAAAAGAAACTATTTTTAACTGGTTACCATAGCTACAGTTTGTTGTATACTTGACAATATAAGACTATATTACCGTTGAATTGTGATTTCTGTATACGTTTTTGATAAATTAGTGAGTTTTCACATGTATGGATTATGTCAACTATGTAATTTTTATGACTCACAATTAGTCTTACAGTTTTCTTGTTGAAATAGGTCTAGTTATATTTTAAGAATTATTATTATAAGCATGGAGGGATTTTGTGGATATTGTAGTAATTTAATAATTGGATTCATGGGTCAAATCAAACTAGATCACCATGGAAAACCTGGAAACATCTGAGAAGTGGTGAACAGTGGAGTTCAACCAGGTCTGTTCGGAGATAGCAACTCACTGAAGACAATGATGGACAGTGCAGCAATTTCATGGATTGGTTGAAGTTATACATTAACACTGTTGGATGTCGACCAGCTCAGTGGTCTAGAGATTAAGCGTTCGTACGCGAAACTGATAGCTTTTGAGTTCGAATCTCGTGTGGTGTGTGATCGAGGGTGCTTACTGTTGAGGAGACCGACAATAAGATGAAACGGTCATCCAGTGTTTCTAGCTTTTCCAAAGTGATCTGGTTTGAATTGACTCATGAATTCAATTATTAAATTACTACAATCTTCACAAAATCCCTCTATGATTATAATAATAATAATAGAAGTCGTCAAATTATGCAGTCGGTCAAGCAATAAATGAATAATTAAATGAAACGTAACAATAATATTTCTTAAGAATTACAGTTTGAGAACAGGGATTGTCAAGTTAGATTTCAGTTATTCGGAAGGTGTGTTTAAATGTTTTGAAATAGTACAATAGGAAACGATCATGAATGTCATTGATTTATATTCAAAGTTTTTTCTGATAATGTATCAAGCAACTAGATAGAACAAACGTTTTAGCTCTATTCAGATATTATTGATCCAATAACGTATATCTGTTCAATCTAAACACTTTTGCTAAATCATAAACTAACCACTTCTCCATTCAGTTTCAATTTTCACAAATAATTTACACTTGGTACAATAAAGGTGAAACGTTTCCAAGCTACAGAAACTGACATTTCAAGATACCATATCCGAATACTCATTGACAGCCCAATCTGAATATCGAATACTGCATTGACATTTAATGTAGGAAATCCACCGTAAACGATAGTTCTGTTTCAATTCTTGCGAATATGTCATAAATTTGAAATTTTTAGCCACAAAATATGTGAATAAACTAATTTTCTAAGCAAAGATGGATAGTGGTTTGCAGTAGAACCCAAGACGCGCGTTTCGCCTCATTTGGGACTCGTCAGCTCGATGTGCCTGCCACATAGAGCCGACGTCCACTCCAGGACTCGAACCCAGTACCGTTTGCTTCAAACGCCATCGCATTGTCCATTTAGCTACTGAGTCCTGATAACCACCTGTTTGTGCAATGAGATCGATAAATCGCAATCCTAAATAACAATCGGAAGATATACGTAAAACAACACTAAGTGAATTTAAACTAAATTTATGTTGTTTCCAAGTTTCAGACAACTCGGCAATATAGATTGATTACTTCACACAGGATGTAAACTATGATTTTCAGAGTTTGGGTGCAAGAGTGATATAATTCAGTCAAAGATTGATTGTCCAACGATCTATTTTGTTTTTTAAAAATAAACGATTCTCTATACAGCTTCATCATCATCGAGTAGGTATTGCACCGGAAGAGTAACTGATTAGATGTTTGTTAAGTAGTTAGAGTAAATCATTAGGAAGCTGCGTATTGATCATTTTCACAGAAGGTACACCTTATTGGTCAGAATTACTTATTAGTAACGTTTCTGACTATGACAACGGATGATCAGATGAGCATCAGTTTCCTCGTTATTAAAGATAATTCCAATGTATACCAGTTGACTACAAAGTGCTAATGACAATCGCATTTATTCGTAGGACTGTGTGTTTTCTTGTTCTTAGTATTTATGCTCAAATTTTTATAAGTGTTGACGGTGGATATTGAACGTCCTCAGTGGATGCTGGCTAGTAGTGGAACTAATGGTGAATATATCATCCTATTGGAGAACCATTAGTTGAAGTTACCCATACATCCCGATGGAGGCACTTACACGGTGATTCCAGCTTATAATCTGTTTCTTCGGAATTCAAAGTGTTCTAATCTAACTTAATGATTTTTGATAGTCCCAGAACTTGTTCAACGTGAATGATATTCATTGTTTGTAAGAAATTGCATTTTCCATCACTTATTAGTGGCCAGATTTTATTGTTCATGTACCAGGTAATTCAACAATGTCATTTGAATAGTAAGGGCCAAGTAAGAAGAAATGTACTTTTTAACCTTCTTCCTAATCACTTACAACCAACATCAAAACAGTAAATGAAATGTCAAATCTACAAAACCAGTGACCAGACGATATGTCTAACTGAGTAATACACTTATAATCAAAGACAAGAGGATAGTCAACACTAAGTCATCAACCGATGATTTGGTTCATCTATAAAATTATGGGTCCTTTATGACAAGGCCCCTAAGATCATTAGAACATTGCTTATCATATTACTAATGATTTTAATTCCAATCACTAGTATTCATAGATTCGGTAGTTATATGACAAACAGAAATGGAATCTTTTTAACTGGACCCTTACTCTTTATCCATGATTAATTATTTGTCATTTCAACGGGTAACTTAAACATGATCAAACTTCAATATTTGCCAGATAATTTATGAAATCAGTTTACAATATATATTTAGTCGATTGGAAAGTATCCATGCTTATCGAAATCTATTTAGTTAATTATTAAGGTTCAGTTCTATTGTTGAAAATTACTGTTTAACCTCTTCAATTACTCTGCCACTTTATCAACTGTTCATGATGTTTGAACCTGTTGAGTCTTAGTTACTTACTATTGAAGCATCTTGTTGAAGAAAAGGCTCAAAAATATTTGTAAAAATATCAAAATCTCCAAATTCGAAGAAATTCGGTTTAGTTTCTGCGATCACATACTACAGAGATTCAGAAGCTCAGTGGATAAGGTGTGAGAGTTGGAAGTGACAATTAATGAAATCGAATCTACATGTGAACATCAATGATGAGATCTGAAAGTACATCCATCTGAAATATGTTAATTCCACTGAAAGTCACCATTTAAAAACAAAATATGATTCATACATCGACCTTATAAAAGTTATGAGCTTAAAAAACAATGTATATGGATTGGTGAAGATATTGTCCAATCAATATTGTATGTACTTTTATGAGAAGAAAAAGAGACCTGATAGTTAACTCTGAGATACAGATACATTTAACTGACGAGTCCCAAATAGGACGAAACGCACATCTTAAATCCCACTGTTAGTCACTATTTATCTTTGTTGATAGTTAGAAGAGTTTGTTCGCTTTCACAGCATCACATCACTTCAAATATTGCCTATTTAAATAAAAGTAGAAAACTGATGATTCATATTTTAAGTGGTATGTGAAAATATTGAAAGTATTTATTATCCCTTTATTATGATTGAATGGATTTTGTAAAAATTATACTAATCATTAAGCTGTATTCATTATATATTCTGTCTCTTATCAAAAGTATCGATGATGTTTTCTTTTGAATTGACAGTTGAACGTCATGTGCAAAAGTCTTAATATGATCGGTAGGTATCAGGAGACTAATGGACCTATGTTCCATGCTAGTTGGTACTTGTCATTAAGGTGTATTTGTAATATCCGGGTATCTGATGCTTCATGATGGATTTTAAGCTGAACCACTCAAGTGCAATGGTTTCATAGTTTGAGGCATTATTAGTGATCTCTTGATGCCATAAATAACCTCTCAAACGACTTAAATATATTCAATAGCTTTGTGGCAACGCCTTAAACGATGAAGCTGGATGACACAAGTTTAGATTTTAAATAGAGCATCAGTTAACTCAAGGTTACAAGTACGCCTTGCTTAAGGGTGCCAAGAAGAATGAAACCTAGGTCCATGATATCTTCTCATCTGTTTCCAATCACCTAATATCTCAAAACAATGTAGTCAATACCGAGTTATTTAGAATAGTGTCTACATTATAACTTCATGCTTGGAATTTGTCCAGCATCAGAGGAAGAGACAAACATAACATTAGTCACTACTCAGTAATCAATCAATTAGAGGTACTTCAAGTCCTGATGAAAATAACAAATGAAAACTACTTAAGATTACAAACTCTTTCAAATCGTTAACTTGATATCTCACAGAAACTGAAACTCACTTAAAGAATTTACCTTATAAGCATATATTATTAAGCGTTTCAGATATAGTTTAGTGCTTTGATAACAAAAGGACTGAGATCTATGTTAATCTTTCTCTAGCATAATTTACTATGTGTATCTAACCTTCATTTGAATAAGTTAAAGAAAGATCCAAACATTGTTTCTTGTAGATATAAGTTCCAAAAGTTGATAACTCAGTGTGAAATCTGCACTTCATAACGATTAGATTCGGCAGTTGGTTTCTTTCTCTTTTCAGTTATTTTGACTTATATATATACATATCTGTAAAAATTCTTATGAAAATGTTTATTATTGATGTATCTTGACTTGAAATCAAGTAATTGAAGTTCGGTAAGACTATAATTTATGGATCACCATTGAGCCACGTTAGACTGACTTTGAGAGTGTTCACCTAATAATCAGGACCAAATGAAGGTTATAGACCAGTGTGACGAATTCGACTTATGATTCACAGTTGATGATTAAAGTTAGGGATTAGATTTCAAGTTTTTCATCACCTACTATCATTAGTTATAATGCCAAAACTCTATTTAACCAAATGGATCAATGAATTGTGCGCCAAAATTCGAGACCTGTTATCTTACACTTGATTGGTTCGTTCATAAATTATAGTTTCGCCAGAAGTTGTTATGTTTTTCAAGTAAATGTTTTCTTCAAAAAACGAGTTTTACATCAATATAAACACACTATCCTTCAATGTAACATTGAATTGGTTACATAATGTCACATTTGGTTTTGTATAATTTCAACTTAATCAATGCAGACGAAGTGAAGAGAAGAATTAATGATTGAAATATTTGTGTATATAATCAATATTTATCTTTTCTTTAAGAACAAATGAACAAAACATACATAAATCAAAGAAGTGTATTTCGTAGTTGAATTTGTCAGTCGATTGAAGCTAGATCATCATGAAAACACTGTGCAGCCGTTTCGTTCTAGTATGGGATTCCTCAGCAGTGCACATCTACGACGCTGCTCGTAGGACTCGAACCCTGAACATATTTGTTTCGTGTGTGAACGCTTAACTTCTAGATCACTGAGCCAACATCCAAACGGTGTTAATGTCTAACCTCAATCTTCCATCTTCGGTTCAAATCTTCTACCCCCAACCGGTTTGTTTTTATTTCCACGATCATTCCGATTACACTTCATTTCTGTTTCAACATTTTGTGTTATTTTATCATGCTGAGCCATCCTTACCCGATGAATACTTAAGCCATTAACTATCAAACGATTATTACAATTTCATTATTATTAAACTTTCCTTGTTTTTAAAAAAACTTTTTCTAATACCTTTGTTTATTTAACCTCACTGTCACCATGTATAACAGAAGTTTATTATCAGTATTATTATCACCCTGTAAAAATATGTATATATATTTGCGATTGTACAGCTTTGAAAATGAATTCGCCGAAAAGGGGAGAACTCTTCGCTGAACTAATCTTTCTTTCTTATTTAACCTCAATCAATCCACGAAATATAATCAGTGTGTATTTAATTAAAATGATAAGAATAACCAACAAACTTTTGATGAAACAAAATAATATACAAGACAAAACCCTCCTCCTTTAGCCGGGCTTGGAACTAGCAGGAACTCTAGAAGAGCTACAGATGTTTTCAAACTTCCCTCTTCCAGGATATTAATTCCTTACGCCTGCTGCTCCTAATGGAGCATAGGCCACCAACCAGCATTCACAATTGATTGATCACTGGGTGCTGATCAATGTCATGCTTATCTAGTCCTTATTAGTGCACATCGAATGCTATCGGTCCAGGGTTTCCTGTTGACTACCTTCAACCAGCATTCTCCAACACACTCTGTCCTGTGCCTTCTCTTCTTATTCCATCCAATTCTTGTTCATTTTTCTCATGTCTATCTCCATTTCCCGGCGTAATGTGTTCTTTGGTCTTCCTCTTCTCCTTTGGCCTTGAGGATTCCATGTGAGGGCGTGTCTTGTGACGCAGTTGGGTGCTTTCCTCAATGTGTGTCCTATCCACTTCCAACGCTTCTTCCTGATTTCTTCCTCCACTGGGATCTGGTTTGTTCTTTCCCATAGTTGGTTGTTGCTAATAGTGTCCGGCCAACGGATCCGAAGTATTTTACGTAAACAACTGTTGATAAACACTTGTATCTTGTGGATGATGGCTTTCGTTGTTCTCCAGGTTTCTGTCCCATACAATAGAACTGTCTTGACATTTGTATTGAAAATTCTTACTTTTGTGTTGTCTTCCAGGATATTAGAACACATTTATCACGTCCCATATTATAGACTAAAATCTATCATCTATAACTATAAGTAAAGTGAGAAAAATGATTGTAGTAGAAAGTTAGATGAATGTAGATTCTTTTCAGGTGAGTACAATCTACTAAAATCCTCGAAGTATTAATCATTCAAAAGAAAAGAACAGTTTGCCTACTTTGTACCATTATATCAGAAAATTTCTTATTAATGAAGACTATTAAAAGAGTATAAGTTATGTAAAGCTTATAAGAGATATGGATGTAACTGAATATTCATATGCTAAAGAACATGAGTATTCTAGAAGAAACCTCTTTAAAATCTATAGAGGTAAATTTCGACAGTGTAATATACGAAGACAAAGATGATCAGAACTATGTGATGATATATCAGTGCGATACATTCCGACTAATCTCATCACACATTACATACTTGTTAAGAATATTTATATCTGAAGAATAAAAGGTCAACTAGACTAGAAATGGAGGGTAACAGAAGGCAAAGATAATAAAGAAAGTAATAATGTGAAAACAATTTGAAACCTCATCACACTGGATAGTGAGAAGCTGTGACCAGTGGAGCACAACCGTGTCGGATATGAGTCAATCACCCACCGAATACAATGAAAGATGATCGCGACATATAGTGGTTAGACAATAACACTGTTAGATGACGGTCCCTTTGATAAAATTCTATGGTTTAATATACGAAGACGAAAATGATCAGATCTATGTGATGATATATTAGATCAATACATTTCGAATAATCTGATCACACATCATATACTTATTAAGAACTTTTACATATAACAATAAAAGATTACTAGTATAGGGGTTGTGGAGATTATTAAGTTTTTGATTGAGATCATGAACTGATTGATGTCAGACCATCACAATTGAAAACCTGGAAGCACTGGACGGCCGTTTCGTCCTATTGTGGGACTCCTCAACAATGCGCATCCATTGGATGCCGGCTCAGTGGTCCAGTTGGTTAAGCGTTCGCGCGCGAGACCGAAGGCCCTGGGTCCGAATCCCGCTCGCGGGATCGTGGATGCGCACTGCTGAGGAGTCCCACAATAGGACGAAACGGCCGTCCAGTGCTTCCAGGTTTTCAATTGTGATGGTCTAACATCAATCGGTTCATGATCTCAATCAAAAAATAAAAGATTAGCTACACTGGAAATAGAAGATAAGAGGAGATAAATATAATACAGTAAATAACATAATAAACAGTTTGAAACCTCATCACAATAGATAATAAGTTAAGGTAAGTTTAAGGTGAGAACAAACTGTTTTTCAATGCATAAAAGAGGTTTGAATTTTTGTATAGCTAAGGCTTCGTTAAACTTTAGTATACGCCCTTTAACACTTTTGTACAACACTACAAAAGCCGTGTAACGGTCAATCTTATGATGATGGAACTATATCGTCTACTTTTATTTGATTTTATTTGTTTTTGTAACTAATTAGGTACATGTTGAGACACTCTCATTTCAAGATTATGATTACTCCTCTTTATGTATATGTGGTCACACATGTGTACTGTGCTAATCGATCACATAGTTCTGATCTTCTTCGTCCTCTTATCACATTATCCGAATATCAAAAAGACTAATTGCCATAAAGGTAAGTTATGGAAAAAAATTTTATGTTAAAAGTTACACAACAGTAACAACTACGAAAAGTATTCATTACAAGATTGAAATAAGTAAAACTCAGATATGACACATCTTGCAGCTTGTCATTAAAACCGTAACAATATATTAGATTTTTCAGTCCAATATGCTACAATGTCAGTAGTCAGTCAGCTACGACATAGGACCAGGCATATATATGCATCGGTCCAAGTTGCTACACTTCATTAGCACAACACGATGAACACCAAATTCATAGAAGTAGTCACTTCGACGGTGGTAATATATAAAAGAAAGATTGCATATAAGAATATAGTACAGGAGGAGAGAATTAATTGTTAGAAAGAAAGATATAAAGCAATTTTAATCTCACAGTTTAAGGGAAGACGGAGGGTTTATAGACCTACACCATCATGATCGATTCTGAGCCATGTCATCAAGTGTCTCCTACCATTAATTTCAGTAGGCGAATATACTGTAAATACGACTAGGTCAAAGTATGTCACTTCCTTTCAAAAAATCAAATTTTCTAATTTGAACCCATCTATAGTAGTTGAGGTGGTGGTATCACTGAAACTTTACATTAATTTGCCCCGAATTCGATTACTAGCTAAGTAGCTGACTATCAACCAAGCTTTTCGCCTGTGTCTACTTTAAAGTATTCAAAAGCTAGAAACGTTTTGCCAATTTATCAAAACATGAATATTTGGATTATGAAAAGCGAAAACAATCATTTAGTTGATGTTATCCAAATTGCCACATTTCATAACAACACAGAGATGGAATTAATCAGATGTGGATTATAGGATTCGAAGCATAACATTATAGAGAGTCGATTGTATTACCAACTCAAGGCTTTAGCCCATACATCTTTATATGAATCTGAAGGATGATTGTATGTACGTGCATCAATTAGTTATATTGTAATTCATTTTACTAATTAAAAGATTCTAACCATTTCATTAGAATAGATTTAGACTTATGATACTAGAGGTATTTGCTAGGGTTGAAGCTATCACGAGTTCACTTAATCTGCGAACGAGAACAAAGACTCAGTGACCAAAGATCAGTAAGCTAGCTATTGAAGCGTCCCAACCCCGCTAACTAGAGGGAGAAATCCAAGCTTGGAATGGGGAAGTATATTCTGCAAACAGCCAGAAACGAACGATAACAACAAACACAATTCAAAACGTATATACACAGTACAAAACCGTCCATGGGGAGAGTTACCAAATAACATACTGAAAGACAAAACGAACCAATAGCATTTAAGATATTTCTCAAGTGGGAAATACGACATGAAGGTAACAAGAGCGCCTTTGGTGTGAAAACAAAGAAATTCAAATTTTCTTAATAAAATTACAAAAATTAGGTTCTTTCCCTAGTGAGTTCTGAGAATCTAACGTCTCCAACAGTATTAAACCACACAATACAATTATCATGAACACTTGTTTACTCAAAACATAGGGAATTCTAGAATGATGTATGAATACATCACTTTCTTTTTTACATGATTTCTATCAATCAAATTAAGTAACCTTAAAGATCAATGAATCAATAAATTAGTTAAAAACTATACGAATGCATACACATTACGTCGGGAAATAGAAGCAGATATGAAAAGGGTCAATAGGAACTGGAACGATCTGGAAAGGATTGCCCAGGACAGGGTTGGATGGAGAATACTGGTGGGCGGCCTATGCTCCTTCACGAGGAGTAACAAGCGTAAGTAAGTAAGTAAGTAAGTAAGTAAGTAAGTAAGTAAGTAAGTATACGAATACATTCAGAAAATATCATACAATGAAATAGATAGAAACCAATGAGTAGAATTAGTTGATTAAGTTAAATAATTACCGTTTATCATAATGTGATGATAGATCACGAATGATCTAGTTAATGTATCAATCATACTCTAATCGTCTTAGTGATTATTTCAGTGGTTAAGATCATGAGTTAGTTGAAGCACCATGAAGAACCATGGAAAACCTGAAAGCACTAGAAGGCCGTTTCGTTAAGTGTTCGCGCGCGAAACTAGTAGGTCCTGGGTTCGAATCTTGCTATTCAGGATCATGGGTGTGCATTGATGAGGAATTCCACAATAGGACGAAACACCCCTTCACTGCTTTCAGGTTTTCCATAGTGGTCTAGTTTCAACTGATTCATCTAATATTAGTTATTATTTATCACGCCAAATTCTACACTTTTCATTATTCAATTACTTCTTATATAAATTATATGCTTTGAGCTGATTATTCATTTCTGAATACTCTAATAGTAAACTATTCAAATTTGAACTGAAGAAGTTCATGATAAGACCTGATCATCCGAATAAATACAATCCATGACAAGATTTATAGATAAGATCTATTCAATATTCAAAATTGATTACAAATATTCAATAATCAATATTTTATCAATGAAATGTAACTAAGTAATGATCAAATATTATTGTATTATTTATTATAACTAAGGTAACTAATTAATATAAACGGGGTGGGGAATTGAAATGTTTCAAGATACAGAAAATATATTCAATGAAGAGTTTTATTGATAATCTGAAAAAAAACACAACGATTTATTGATTAAATATATCGATTTTATTAGATGGATTTTATTGATTACATAATGAATATGTCAGTGAATTGATACATTGGAAATAATAGAAAAAAAAAAGATTTTTTATACTGAGATAAGATAAACAAATATTGAATGTTATGTGTAATAGAAAATTATATAGAATTAAGATACATTTTTTATCCCATTCTAATTCGATGAACCCATAAATCAATTTATAATAATATTCTGTTCCTATCATACTCTCACTTTAACCAATGTCAAGGCAGTTCTATTGTACAGAGCTGAAACTTGGAGAACTACAACAACCACAATCAAGACGGTGCAAGTATTTATAAATAGTTGTCTATGCACGATACTCAACAGCCATTAGCCGGACACCATCAGCAATAGCCTTCTGTGGGAGAGAACGAACCAAACTCCTGCTGAGTTTAGGAAAAGACGATAGATACGATAGGACATACATTACGCAAATCATCAAACTGCCTGACGAGGCAAGCCCTAACTTGGAATCCTGAAGGAAGGCGGAAAAGACGAAGGCCAAAGAACACATTACGTCAGGAAATAAAAGCAGATATGGAAAGGATGAATAACAACTGGAAGGAGCTGAAAAGGATTGCCCAGTACAGGGTTGGATGGCGAGTGCTGGTGAGCGGCCTATGTTCCTTCACGAGGAGTAACAGGCGTAAGTAAGTAAATAAGTATCATATTTACCGTCGATAATATCTTTCACAGATCTGACCTCGTCACATTTCCAAACTAAAACTCTTGCGATTCCCCCCCCCATGAAACTGGTGAAGTTAGTAAGTATATCATTGATAATGATTTATATTTAACCGCTGTTGACATTCCATAGTGGATTTAATGAATATATGGACATTTAATTAATAGATAGACTTTGAACAGATGGATCAACATTGTGATAAATCTAAAACTCGATCCAGGAATTTACAAATAATCATAATACATTATCATATCGATTGAACTATTTGAAGTCAGTAGCCTAACACTGGGTTCAAGTCTTGTTGTAAATGTCAAGACTTGAAACTGAATACATTTAACAGATGGACCTCAAATCAAGTCGGCATGTAAACGTTGTGAACTTCAATGCCATTTGTATTATACATAGAGTAGAGGATATTGGTAGGTTACTAGTATCCGATCGTAGGTGTCTTCGAAACATTGCTCGTATATCCTGGGACTATTGAGTAAGTAACGGAGTTGTTAGGAAACGGGTACTAGGTAAGGATGGCAAATCAATGGATGAAGTAGTGAAACTTCATCAGTTGAGATGGCTTGGACACGTGTTACGTATGCCCAACCACCGACTGTCTCGACGAGCGATGTTTTATGATGTAAGAGTAGGTTGGAAGAAAGCTAGAGGTGGCCAAACCAAAACATGGCACAAATCCATGAAGTCACTGACAAGTGGACTGACTCATGTCGGTAGATGTAGACTATCTGGTTGGGATCCGAGAGATGATAGCAACCGATGGTTAGAGACCTTGAATGACATAGCTCGAAATCGTTTGAAATGGCGCAGGTGCATTCACCCTTTGTGTTCTCCCAAGTTCTAATCATCTGACTTCTTCATTTCCCTTTTCTTTTTCTCTTTTCAAATTTATTTCACTGTATTATACTCTTTGAATAACATCTTCAAACCCGAATCTTTCAGATTATATATACTTTTACTACCTCTACCACTATGGGATTTGAATCGAAAATTGTATCTCTATGCTAATGTGATATGGCAACTCGAACTGATGTACGTGAGTACAAAGTTCTATGTTGTTACTGACTGACTATGTAATACTTATTTTTGCTAAACTATCTCCTAGTTCATCTGGTTTAAGGCACAAATAACAGTTTCATTTCTTCTTTGAATTTGTGAACTACACATTGTTCATAGGTTTCATATTTTGTTTGATTCAAATTTAACAGGCATTATCTACCATAATACAAAAATATGATTGAAATAACATACAAAAGTATCATGCAAAGTGAACTACTATTTTTAAGTCCTATTCAAAGCATATTCCTATTTTATCCTTAAGGGGTTTTATTCACTGTAAAAAGACTATTTCATGAGGTAAGGTCAATTCTTTATAGTAAAAGTTGTATGATTTCATGCCTTTGAAGTCATACAATTCAATAAATAGTTAAGATAACTTGAATACTAAAGTTCAATCCATTTATAACTAATTTATGACTTTTATAAACTGAACATTGTAAGTACTTTAATACTGATCGAAGAAAATTTCTGTCCTATCCAGTTGACATAATAAAATCTAAAACAATATAGACTAATCAAACGAATTTATGTTCATATTTCAGAATATACACAAATCATCATAATTTTAGGCCACAAACTCATCTTAAACAACATTTGAAAATCAGTAAGGACTGGATAACTGTTTCGTCCTAGTATAAGACTCCTAAGAATTGTACGCTTGCGAAATATTCGCGGGTTAACTAATGATCTACAGGTCTAGAGTCAAGCGTCAAACATCTAAACTGATAAATTACAACTTCATGGTTTCTACTTCCAACTTCAGTCCTACTACTTGATAACTACGTTAGATGATTCGATGTCATGGACCTACGTTTGTAGTGGTGGTATTCCTAATCCTAAGCCATCTATTGCGTTTTGGGAAACCGAGTGGTATCACTAGCACTCACATTTAGAATGTGGCTCAAAGAGATGTATACGAGGTTATACATGATAAGTTAATATAAGATTTATAATCAAGTGATATCCAACGTCTAATCATCAAGTACTTTATAAAGCCATTAAGCTAAGTTTGCAGACACTGAAGAGTACTTTAAAAAAATGCTAAATTTTCAGAGAAGATCAATTCAGGCAGGTCTCATTATATCTAAGACATCAGACATGAGCATTCTTCGACCATAGGAAAGTTAACAGTTTAAAAGCATGGAATAAATACAGTCCAATATGTTATTCAGAAACGTTGATAACTTGGTATATCATTCAAAATATTTATTTTAGAAAACAGGAAGTGGGCACACCTACATCGGGCGGCCTACTTTAATATCTAGGCTACCTATTCCTGCCATCGAGTTATTTCAACAACTTATCTGATTTTTGTTTGTTTCAACATACCATTATGTCTATTAATCGCATAACCTATTCAGACGTGTTTATGACCTTTCGCTCAACAAGTTACAAAAGAGCCTAATCAGAGATATAGTGGTTGTTGGCAATATGCATCGAAAAGAATGAACTTGATTCAGATGTCGATTCCTGAACTGTTAACATCTAACTGACGACTAATCAATATTTATCGTCAAGATCGATCAAGAAATAAGAAACGGAAACTTATTGAAATAATTTGTACTGAGAATTCTATATTGTACCAAAAAATATAATATTGAATAAATCTATTCATAGTAATGATTCATAAATAAATCATCTACCCAAAAATCATAATAGAATATTCAAGAACAAAGAATATTAAACCGAACGACTGTTTGCGATAATTACTTCAGTTTACTGTAGGTCCTGGGTTCGAATATCAGAGAGGGCGAGGTCGTGGATGCGCACTGCTGAGGAGTCCCACAATAGGACGAAACGGCCGTCCAGTACTTCCAGGTTTTCCGTGGTGGTCTAGCTTCAACTGACTCATGATTTTAACCATTGAAATTACTGTATTATATTTATTACTCTTATTATTTAAAAACATAGACACTGGTACAAGGGGGCATTAAATAGATATGCGCCACATAAATCATTTGATTTATGTGAGGATATGAGTGAGGAAATGTCATGCCGTTTGACTGCTAATTGATGTTCATGTAAGCGCAGGTGAAGGGGGCGTCCGCTTTGTCCGATGTAGTGTTTTTCTCAGTTGGCACAATTTATTTTGTAAATGATGTTTGATTTGTTTTCCTTTGTTATTTCATCTTTTGGTTTACATAGGCTCGATTGTAGTGATTTTGTTGGTTTGTGTGCCACACCTATTCCGAAGGTTTTCAGCAGTCTTGTTGCGGTTTCTGATATTCTTTGTATATATGGTAGGGTGATCCTTTTGTTGATTTTTGTGCTTGACTTAGGTTCTGATGCTGTGTGCCGTTGGTGCTTTTTGATGAAGTTGATTGGGTAGCCGTTCTTTTGAAATATGTCCTTCAGGTATTTCTCTTCATTTCTTCGTGCTGCCAGTGTGCTGCAGTGTGTTCTCGCCCTCTTGAACAAATTGTGTACGCAGTTGATTTTGTGAGCTCTTGGGTTGTTGCTATTGTAGTTGAAAATTTGATCTGTATGGGTCGGTTTCCTATATACTTGAGTTTCCAGTTTTCCTGTGTCGGTTCTAGTGATCAATATATCCAAGAATGCTAGTTTGTTGTTTGACTCCTGTTCCATGGTGAACTTCATGTCATCGAAGACGTTGTTGATCAGTTTGTAAGTGTTTTCTAGTTCATTCTTTTTGACGATGACGAAGGTGTCGTCTACATAACGAATCCAAATTTTTGGTTTGATCACTGGTAATATAGCGGCTTCTAGTCTTTGCATCACTGCCTCTGCGATCAATCTTGATATTGGTGATCCCATTGGTGTCCCTTTCGTATGTTCGAAAGTTTTGTTGTTGAATTGAAAATATGTTGTTAGGCATAAATTGATGAGTTCCTGTAGACTTGGAATTTGAAGCTTCGTGTATTTAGTGAGGTTTGTGTCGTTGTTGAGCAGCAGGGATATAGTTTCTTTTGCTAATTTTGGTTCAATTGAGGTGAATAGTGCTGTTACGTCAAGGATATCATCAGTTCGTCGTTGTTGATTTGGATGTCCTTAATTTGGTCCAGGAATTGTGTAGGGGATTTGATGGAGTGGTTGGCTGAGTCTACTAAATGTCTCAGTATTCTTGAAATTTCTTTTGACAAATTGTACGTTGGTGTTCCGGGGAGTGCTATAATTGGACGTAGTGGGATGTTTGGTTTGTGTATTTTGGGTCTGCCGTAGAATCGAGGGAGTACTGGTCCATTGGATTTCATTCTCCATTAGTCTTGTTTTGTTATTTTTCCTGCTTTGACTAGCTTGTTTAAAGTCTTTAAGATCTGGTTGTCTAATTTTTTGACGGTATTTGTATCCATCAGTTTGCATGTGCTCTTATCTTCAAGTAGTTCTTCGAGTTTTTTTAACGTATTCTTCTTTGTCCATGACTACTGTGGTGCGTACTTTGTCCGCTGGTATTATGACAATATCCTTTCTATTTCTGAGTTCCTTCAAAGCCTTTTGTTCTTGTGGAGTCAGTTGGTTGTTTTCCTTCACCTGTTGAGTTAGCGGTACTATAGTTTGTCTTATTTCCTGTTGTGTTTCTTCACTGATTCCGGAAGTTTTGAGTGATGACTCTAGTGCTGAGAAGAATCCCAGCTTTGGGGCGTCGCTTGTATTGTAGTTTAATCCTTTTTGAAGTAGTTTTTCTTCCGTATTTGTTATTGGTTGTTTTGACAGATTGATCACGCAGTTGTTTGTGTTTTCTTCTATGGGTGGTTTTGAGATCTTGATTGGTTTTTTCTTTAAGGTGTTTCTTCTTTGTTCTCTGTGTCGTTTGGATGATATCTTGATGGCTGTTGTCAAGATTTCCAAGTGTTCTGTTCAGAACACTTGGATTTATGTGTGGGGTGGGATACAGGGTCTTTTTAGGGGACCACTTCCTGAGTCTTTAACCTAAAGGGTTGATCCACTAGGCAGAGCAGCAACGTAAGGAGATACAATACCATGGTAGTCGGTCACCATTTGTTTCCTTAAGATCCCGGAGCCGATGTATAACATTTTGTTTGGAATCAGGTTTCCCAACTCCCCTAGATGGACTCTCTCTGTTCACCAACCCGGCTAGAGAGCCTGACGCTCGCTTTTTGTCCTCTCGATTTCGTAGTCAACACCTATGCCGCTAGAATGCAGTGATTAGGACTTCTCTGGCAGTGGCTGCAAACGCATGAACTTGTGAGGGCATTTCGAGAGGGAGAACTGACTCTCCCTACCCTCGGTCGTAACAGTGCATTTGGGGGCAAATAATGTATTTTCATCCCAGAGTTGATGTTTACTCCGTATGCTCTGTATATAAACGTTCTATTTAAATTCGATTTAGTTATATTTGATAATGTTGTTGTTTGATTATATTTTCCTTGAAAATGCTTGAACCAGATTGCCAGGCGAAACGTTGAATTTACTTCACATTCTTTCGCTGAGATGTTACAAATACAACATTCATTCTCTTTAATGTCTTACATTAACTTGTCGCCCAAATACTGTGAAACTATTCGTTCAAATTTAGACGAAAGTTCTTATTTATTTAAATTAGTGTTAAAAAGTGATGATAGTGATTTTTATGTCAGTCAACTCTTAAATACTAACAATATGTATCATTGGTAAACTCAATGGGTCATGAAGTAAAGAGCAAGAAAGTTATATACTTTAAGGTAATGAGTTAATACAAAATAGAAATTATTAGTATATGAGTTGTGGAGAATATTTAGTTTTTGATTGAGATCATGAACCAATTGACGTTAGACCACCGTTGGAAACCTGGAAGCACTGGACGGCCGTTTCATACTATTGCGGGACTCCCCAGCAGTGCGCATCCACGACCCCTCTCGCGGCTTTAGAACCCAGGGCCTTCAGTCTAGCGCGCGAGTGTTTAACCTACTGAACCACTGAGCTGGGATCCAATGGTGTTAGTGTCTAACATTAACCAATCCACGAAATTGAGCGACCATCTTCCATTTTACTGAGGTAGATACCTGTTTCTACTCGACACGGATTAGCTCCACTGGTCAATGGGTTCGAATCCCGCGAGTAGGATTGTGGATGCGCACTGCTGAGGAGTACCACAACAGGACGAAACGGTCGTCCTGTGCCACCAGGCTTCCAACGGCGGTCTCACGTCAATCGGTTCATGATCTCAATCAAAAAATAGAAATTATTGTATCATAGCTATTATGATAATAAAGTAAGAAAGATAAATGTATAATTAAGAATAAGAAAAGTATTATCGGTGTAAAAACTAGATTGAAAGAATAGAAAAGTAGTGTTTAACTGTATTATGGAAATTACATTCAGAATTCGATAACTTTATATTGAAAACCAAGGTAAACAAAGAAGGTGAATGTATCTCAGGTTTCTTTGCATCGATGCGAATCACATTACCTGTATACAGTAAACATAGCTGTTCGCTTTAATATTCTTCGTTCCGTACCAATATCTATTGTTAAAATGATATAACCAAGATTTGATTGTTTTAGAAAACTACAACTTCATTCAATAAAGAATGAAATAGCTTGACAATCCTACATAATAACCTTTAAGTTGTATTAATCATGTTAACATGCACAAACGATTATGTTACTTGAAACAGATGACAGTCAATAATTAATTCTATATTAAAAAGGTAATTCATACATATACATATAAGTCCATCACCTGTCTATAATGAGCATAATACTTACATGATCAATCTTCTATAAGCGCTGCAAAGCCAGGATCACGTTCGTCAACTAATGAAGTTCATTTAAGTAAGATCAGTTGCAATGAAGCAAATGTATTCATCTGTTGATCTTCTTAAATCTACTGTACAACAAAGCTAATTAGTTCTTATTAGCTTATGATACGTCATACTTCTAATACCTTCCAGTCAGTCAGCTACAACGAAGGACTAGGCACATATATACATCAGTCCAAGTTGCAATACCTCATTAACACAGTGAGATGAACACCAAATTCATAGCAGTAAATAATGCAATGGTAATGAAGTGAACAAGAACACCAGTGAAGACAATCGAATGTATTTGACACAAAATTAGTGGACTTGTTAATAAAATCTAACAATCATAAAGTAAATGCTTAATTTGCAAAATGTCCATCAGTTGTCTCATAATGAACCAGACTTCATTGTTCTTGAATTTTCATACAAATCGCGTTCTGTTTCCATTATTTACTGTTCGATCCTCTTGTCTCTCTGCTGCCAGACCTTCTGTTCACGACTAATATCATATACTACTTATGTCAATGTAAGTAGCACACAACACAGTAGTAATATATAGAAGAAAAATTGTGTATAAGGATACAGTACATAAAGAAACAATTACAAAGAAAGATATAAAGTAATTTTAATCTCACGATTTAAGGGAAGACATACAGTGTATACACCTACTCCACTGTGATCGATTCTGTGCCATGTCACTCAGTCTCCAACTATTCGTTACGATAGTCACGCAAACCCTAGTCAAGTTGTCTGCATCTACTAACATGGTTAAGACTAGAAGTTAGTGACTTCAATAAATGATGCCATGTTTTGATTTGGCCACCCCTAACTTTATTCCAACCCTGGTTAGCATTGCACGTCGTGGTAATCAGCACTAACACCTTCCATATTTTATTATTTGACTAACATAGAAACTAATAAATCTTGAAGGATTGTAATTCAATCCTTTATCAAATTAATCTAGATTATTTATTGTACAATAATTTCAGTTAATGTTTATAAATTGTAATCACGTAATTATACCCTTATTCATATCGAAATCATACATCACATTTTTTAACATCTTTCAATTCATTTCAAAATATAATTACTGTTATAGCTGTAGCTGTTACTAATCATTCGACTCTTCAACGCTTTATTCTATCGTCAATGTTTTATTATTGAAAAATGTTGCTGGATGACATGGACCAAAGAATCGTTTACAAAGGCGCAGGTGCATCCACTCTTTGTGTTCTCCCAAATTCTAATCTTCTGAATTCTTCATTTCCCTTTTCTTTTTCTCTTGCCAAATTTGTTTCACTGGATTATACTCTTTAAATAACATCTTCAAACCCTAATTTTTCTGATTACAGCTTATACTTTTACTACCTATATCACTATGGGATTTGAATCGGCAACTGCATCTCTGTGTGCTAATGTGGTATAGCAACTCGAAATGATGTACGTACGTGCGTACAAAGTTCTACGTTGTTACTGACTGACTGTTGTTGGACAGCTGAATTATAGAAAATCACGTCATTTTATTGTAAAAACTATATTTTTCTTGAAATAATTTCTTGGTTGTTTTTCTTCATTATTCAACAAAATATACAACTTTCAATAGTAGAATAAAATAGTTTTTTTTTATTTTTTTTAGAAAAAAAAGGGAAACAAAAATATGAAGAACCGGGATCAGTTAATAAGTTTCTTTTTCTTGGTCTTCCCCCCCCCTCACTTTTTTGTGTATACCTTAAAAATTCTATAAAAAAATAAATTAATAAAAAGCATTACACAGAGAGATGTTAATGAGAGTGGTGTTGATGATGGTGATGAATGATAATGGTAATAAAGAAGGCAAAATGAGAAATTCAACAGTATTCGACACCAATTGAATAAAGACACAAAGAAAAGGTAAATACAGACACACACACACGAAATCGAATGTACAAAAAAAAACCTGGAAAAAAAAGTAAATCACCAAGATTGTGGATTCTGGTAAGTAGCATCGAGGTTTATTAAACATAGGAACAATAAAACAGTGTGATTGTATGTATGTGTGTGTGTGTGAGTTATGTAAAAAAAGAAAGTAAGACTATTCACTGGAATGCATTCCAATGACGAAATTGAAAGAGAAAATTACTAGCTTCTTGGATGAAGTTCATGACGATACTTGGCCAGCTTATTTCTCGCGGTTCAATGTGAATAATACAGATCATAAAAATATCTAAATACAAAAATAATAAGAATATATGATTTGTTTACTATGTAATCAGGTATTGCTGTTATTATTAATATACGAAGCAATTATGGAATACTTGTTGCTAATTATTATCATTATTATTATTTGAGCACAACATTACATAATCACTTAGTAAAATTTGAGAACTATACAGTAAATACTTCATTTGCTAAATGTCAATCAACCATCTCAGACTTCGCCTCCAAATGCCCTGGTACGGCCGAGAGTGGGGAGGATCCGTTCTCCTTCTCCAAATGCTCCCACATGGCCACTTGTAAACAGACTCTGCCAGGGAAGTCCTACTCACAGCCTTCTCGCACCACCGGCGTTGTTTACGAAAACGAGAGGACGAAAAGCGAATGTCCAGCGCTTTAACCGGATCTCAAACCAATGGTGCTCATGGGCTCCAGGATCCTGAGGGAACAAGTAGCGTATGAACCAATTGTTGGTCACCGGCTACCATGGGACTGCATCTCCTTACGATGCTCCACTGCATTGTGGATCACACATTCAGGTCGAAGGCTCCGAGTGTGGCCCCCTAAGAAAACCACCTGCTTCGGTCTGGGCAGCCGGGCAGCATCACAGCCCTCACACATATCGAATGAGATTTGTGTGGCGCATATGTATTTGGTGCCTCTTTGTACCAATATCTATGTGTTAAAATAAGTAAACAAATCTCAGACTTCGCTGTTCTTTCGTTCCCACACTAATCACTCTCTGTTCTCGTTCTCTTTTATTTAATCTTGAAATTCTGCTGCCAGGTATTTCACGTTCGAATGATGTGGTGTGTGCTACTTATATTGACATAAGTAGTATATTATGTTAGTCAGGAACAGAATGTCCAGCAGCACAGAGACAAGAGGTTCGAACAGTAAAGAATCGTAACAGAATGTAATTTGTATGAACATGCAAAAACAATGAAGTTTGAGTCATTTTGAGACAATTGATGGACATTTTGCAAATTACGTATTGATTGTTAGATTTTATTAACAGGTCCTGTAATTTTGTGTCAAATACATTCGATTGTCCTCCACTGATGTTCGTGTTCACCACAATGATACATACCACTTATATCTATCGATATCAGCAGCACACACCATAGTACAAAAGGAGATTGATTACGAAATAAAAGATGACGAAATATTTCACTACACAGTAGAGAGAAAAAAACAATATTTAACTTAAACAGGTTAATGTCATATCATGATTCCATACTCATTGATATTGTTTCTTCCATAAATTATAGTATTTCAGCAAAAACATTACAAAAAAAAATGGGTTCAGGCGTAAATGGTGACTACAGTGAAATAGTCAAGTTAGGAACTATACAAGTCTAAAGATTTATATATTGCAGAACCTATGATTTCTCTTTAAAGGATTCTTATACAACATGAAACAGTCAATAAAATTTTTGATATGATAAAAGATGACATCCACTTACACTAAATATAATGTACATACATGGCTAACAGTAAGAAATTATTGAGGAATTAATGGAGTTGATGTAGTTAATTTAGATGAAGAAAATGCAGATTTACAATTGAAATGATTTAATTTCTTAGTTGATTGTCCTAATTTCCGTGATTTGATGTTATCACTATTGTCATTATGATATTGAGAGGATAGTTGTGAAGTTGGAGCTGGTAAACGTCGTACATTCACTTTTTGATCATTTTTAATTTCGAAAGCAATTGAACTCTGTGTAAAGGTGATGAAAAAAAAGTAGAAGAAATATATTAAGCCAAATGATCACTGAGATTTAAAACAGAAAAAATTTTTTTGAGCTATTACAAAGTGAAGTAAAATACATAAACACTATTAAGGAACAAAATTATTTTTTTTTGAAAAGTTCTCAATAAAATAATCGAACAAATAATTTCAATGGTTGAGATCATGAATCAATTGAAGCTAGACAACCATGGAAAACTGAGAAGCACCAGAAGGCCATTTCGTCCTAATGTGCGGCTCCTCAGCATTGCAAATCCACGGTCTCGTCTCATGAGATTCCAACCCAGCACCTATCAGTCTCGCGCGCAAGCGTTTAACCATTAAACCACTGGGCTGGCCGGTATCCAACGGTGTTAATGTCTAACTTCAACCAATCCACGAAATAGAGCTACACATCCACTATTGTTTTCAGTGAGCTACTATCTCACAACATACCTGGTTGAACTCCACTGGTCACTGCTTCTCACTAGAACTCCAGGAAATACAGCTTGAAGACAGTCACTAGTGAGCATATGTTGATTCATATCAGATGGGTTTTGTGGATATTATAATAATTTCAATGGTTGAGATCATGAGCTAGACCACCATAGATAACATAGAAGCACTGGGCGGCCGTTTCGTCCTATTGTGGGACTCCTCAGGAGTGCACACCCACGATCCTGTCTGGCGAGATTCGAACCAAGGACCTATCAGTCTAGGTTTCCAAGTTTTCCATGGTTGTCTAGCTTCCGTTGACTCATAATCTCAACCATTTAAATTACTATAATATCCACAAAAACCCCTTCTGAAATAAATAATTGCCATAAAGTTACCATAGTTAATTCTTATACCTTAGGAGTAAATAATGAGAATTTTTGACACAAAATAATACGAGTAAAGTACAATATTAGTGTTATTACCAGTATTTTCAGATTCTTCTACAATTAAAGTGAATTCATGAATAGTTTTTACAAAGGTCAAAACGGTGTCATAGATTATTTAACCTCATAACATATACATTATATTATAGGTTTGTTTTGTTAACATTTAAATTAATGAAGTGAAGTGAAATGGGTTTTTTTTTCTTTTCCATTAACTTATAGAAATATGTCAACACAAAGTTATTATCGATAGAATCAGTGACCTGAATCAATAAGCTTTCTATAGTTTGCATTTAATAAGTTCATAGACTGATGCCACATTCTGAATGCACTATATATATTGAAACATTTTAACATCTGTTTTCTATTATAAAGAAAGAAAAATAACGTTGAAATGGTCAGTGAATCAAGACAAGTAAAAGATCTCCATTTACCAAAATGCACAATGCAGATTGGTGTTGGAGACGGTTGCAAAAAAGTTAGGGGTGGCCAAATCAAAACAGTCAGTCAGTCAATAACAACGTAGAACTTCGTAAGTACGTACATCAGTTCGAGTTGCCACACCACATTAGCACAGAGATGCAGTTGTCGATTCAAATACCGTAGTGGTAGAGGTACCAAGAGTGTAAGCAGTAATCGGGAAGATTAGGGTTTGGGGATGTTATTTATAGAGTATAATTCAGTGAAATAAATTTGGAAAGAAAATAAAGGACATGAAAAATTCAGAAGATTAGAATTTGGGAGAACACAAAGAGTGGATGCACCTGCACCATTGCAAACGATTTTGAGCCATGTCATTCAGGGTCTCTAACCATCGGTTGCTATCATCTCGTGGTCCCCAACCAGGTAGTCTACACCTACCAACATGGCTCAGTCCACTTGTCAGTGACTTCATGAACTTGTGCCATGTTTTGGTTTGGCCGCCCCTACCTTTCTTACAACCTACCCCTATACCACTGAACATAGCACGTCGAGGTAGTCGGTCGTTGGGCATACGTAACACGTGTCCCAGCCATCTCAACTGATGAAGTTTCACTACTTCATCCATTGATTTGCCATCCTTACCTAGTACCCGTTTCCTAACAACTGCGTCACTTACTCGATGGTCCCATGATATACGAGCAATGTTTCGAAGACACCTATGGTCGAATACTAGTAACCTACGAATATCCTCTACTCTTACCGGCCATGTTTCACTGCCATAAAGTAGGACGGAACGAACTGCTGCGCAGCAAACACGTCCTTTGGTTGATAGACGGATATCTCGCCTACGCCATAAATGGCGCAAGTTGGTAAAAGCTAGTCGAGCCTTCTGTATCCGTGCTGAGATTTCGTCACACACCAGACCACAAGGGTTGATCAGACTTCCAAGATAAGTAAAGCGGTCGACACACTCAACTACTTCACTCCCTATCACTAGTTCGGGTGTCGATGTAACCCAATCCTGAAGCAACATTTTGCATTTCGAGGGAGAGAATCGCATCCCGAACATGCTTGCATTGTTGCTTAGAGTGGTCAGAAGACTCTGCATTTTATCAGCGTCTTCACCAAATAGAACTATGTCATCAGCATATTCGAAGTCAACAAGTGAATCTCCTGGTAGAAGTTCAACCCCTGTAAATTTAGATGAGGAGAGTGTTATCTCTAAAAGTACGTCAATGACAAAGTTGAACAAGAATGGGGAAAGTGGACAGCCCTGACGAACACCACTTGAGGTAATCAATTCTGATGACAGTTCGCCATAAGCTCTCACTCTACCAGTTGTGTTCGAGTGGAGAGCCTTTAATGAGATTAATGTACTTCTTTGGTACTCCTTTCAGTGACAAACACTGCCATAGAACCTCACGATCAACAGAGTCGAATGCCGCCTTAAGGTCGAGAAATACTACCATTGTGGAGCGTCTGAATGTGTGTCTGTGTTCTAGAACTTGACGTAGTGTGAATATCTGATCTATACAACCACGTCCAGGTCGAAAACCGGCCTGGTTTTCTCTAATCTGCTTTTCACGAGCTTTGATTAGGCGTAGAAGTCACTAACTTCTAGTCTTAACCATGTTAGTAGATGCAAACTACTTGATTGAGATCTGTGTGACTATCTTAACCAATGGTTAAAGACTGTGGGTGACATGGCTCAGAATCGATCACAATGGAGTAGGTGTATAAACTCTTCGTCTTCCCTTAAATCGTGAGATTAAAATTACTTTATATATTTCTTTGTAATTGTTTCTTCATGTACTATATCCTTGTACACAATTTTTCTTCTATATATTACTACCGTTGAATTAACTATTCGTATGAATTTGGTGTTCATCTTGTTGTGGTAATGAGGTGTGGCAATTTTAATCGATTTATATATGTGCCTAGTTCTATATTGTAGCTGACTGAATCCCTGCAAATGAGATATGTTCAATGAACTTTTTGAGAAATCTATATCCTGAGATTTGATTGCACACAAACGACGAACTAAAAGCAATCATTATACAATATTTCCATGATTTCCGGGGTATTTTGTTACATAAAAATAAACACTAATCATTTCATAAATAAGCATAAATGGTTCATATATTATAAAATTTTATTTTTCTACTAAAGAAAAAAAGACAGATTTTAAATAGACAAACATCATAGAACACATGAAATCGAAAAATGATTTCACTGATTACGTCATTTGTAGTTTTGTATCTGGGTAGAAAAAATTAAATTGAACTGGTAACAAGCGTAAAGAAAGCTTAGGATATCGACTCCATAATTACAACAACTAGTTTTACAATAACTAAGATGATTATGAATATGATCCTCATGAGGTGTTGTTTTACACGAATAACTAAGTTAGACTAAGTGAATGAAATCTCTATAGGAATAAATGTATGAATTTATAGATTTGAAGTGAAAGTGATACGTTCGGTAAACGAAACAAAACAAACAATAACACCTTGAAAATGTTGAATTGATGTGCAATTTGAGATATTCAATGAAATATAGACCTTTTAGATGAAATGATGTAAAAATCAATCCCAATAATGTCACTTTAGATCTTAAGTTTCAATATACTTTCATATGAACTTTTTTTAATCATATTATTATGGATAGAATTATGATTTTGATTAATTTTCTACTTATTATGTTCATTTATGTGGATAGAACACACACATTGAGGAGAGTAGCTAACTCTCACAAGGAAAACTCTCACTTGAAATCCTCAAGACCAAATAAGCAGAAGAGGAAGAGACCAAAGAACATATTATGCCGAGAAATGGAGACAGACATAATAAGAATGAAACAACAACTGAATAGAACTAGAAAGGAAGACCTAGAACAGAGTGGATTGGAGAACACTAGTCGTCGATCTATGCTCCATTAGGAGTAATAGTCGTAAGTAAGTAACTAAGTAAGTAAGTATGTTCATTTATGATATAATAACTTAGACTATTAAACTTTATATTCATAATTGATTACAGATTCGAGATCGAACTATAAGAAAAAATGATTATCATCAAAAATTAGTGAAAAGAAAAAGAAGAATATTCTCTTTGTTTTGTTTTTTTTAAATGTTAAATTGTAAAAAAAGTAATTTCAATTCTGTACTTTGTTTCAATCAATTAAATTGTCAATCATTAACATAGTAAGTAGTAGCAGTAGCAGTAGTAAGATATACACACATTTCTTACTATCCTAATATCATACATACACATATATAGATGATATAAAGAAAGGAGTAAGTGCAGATTATGTATACTTATTTAGTAACAATTACTAATTTTATATTTCTTCCTTTTTCTTGTGTTTTTTTTCTTTTTTGGAAAGAAAACAATCATGGTAAATATGATAAAAGATACAATTTAATATGAAAAATTCTTTAAAAAATAAAAAAAGAAGTAGGTTACATAGTTTTGAATGTTTATATACACAATAGTGTAGTAATTTAGCCAACAACAACAACAACAACAACAAACAAATAAAAATAACTAACAACAATGCATACAATCTAATTGAGAAAATATTATGATTAATGAAACGTTGACGATGGGGGGGATGAGACTTTGTTTCCTATCTTGAAATATACAATTATAACCTATACCTTGATGTAGAGAGAGTATGTTAAAATATAAGTGAAATGACGAATACAGGTTTTTGGCAAATAAATCAGGCTAATGATGAATATACAGGATACAGAAGATTCAAACCAATGGTGTACATGGGCTCCAGTATCCTGAGGGAACAAATGGTGTATGAACCTATTGTTAGTCACTGGCTACCACGGGACTGCATCTCCTGACGTTGCTCCACTGTCTTGTAGATTAGACCTGTAGATTGAAGCCTCACGGTGTGACCTCCTAAGAAAACCACATGTTTCAGTATTCCAGCCCTCATACAAATCGAACGATTTGTGTGGCGCATATCTATTTGGTATCTCCTTGTATCAGTGTTTATGTATTTAAATAAATAAATGCACAGGAGAACCAAAATCGTTTGATTCGAAAACAGTAGTACAGACACGACATAAAATCAGGTGGAAAAAGATGGAGTACGAACACTGATGACTACGAGGCTAAAGCATCTAGTGACATGGCTTCACTAACTTGAAAATTAAACATTTAGGTTGAAGTAACGAAAGATGATTTCTTAAGAAACTACCTTCGGGATGTTAGTCTGACTGTAAAAGGTCGGATCTACAACGCGTCGGTGAGAGCAGTTTTGCTCTATGCTTGTGAAACCTGGTCTCTCCGAGTTGAGGATGTTAGACGACTCTCTGTGTTCGATCACCGCTGTCTCCGAAGGATTGCTGACATCCAGTGGCAACACCATGTCAGTAATGCAGAGGTTCGGCATCGTGTGTTCTGACGCAGAGACGATAATCCAGTTGGTGTCACCATCTTGAAACACCGACTTCGGTGGCTTGGACATGTTCTACGAATGTTGTCCCAGAGAATTCCACGTCGTGCATTATTTGCCGACTCTGGGACTGGTTGGAAAAAGCGGAGAGGTGGTCAGTGCATGACATGGTGTCGTGGTATGAAAGAAAGCTGCAAAGGACTGGATTCAGTCGGTCCTTCACGGCTCCCTGGTTGGGGTCTGAGAGATGGTGCTACACAGTGGCTAAAGACGTTATCAGATATGGCTCAGAATAGAAGCCAGTGGCGATCCTGCTGTAAGCTTCCTTTACTTTCTTTATAGAAAAGTGGTTGTGTCTCCCTTACCTGAAAGATTTCTTCTGATTGTACCTTTCCGTTCCCTCGTTACTACCACACTACCTTACACCAATCTCTTCGTTATTGTTCTCTTTTTCTTTTGCGCTCCTTAGTTTTTTTTCTTCTGTTTCTCTTCGAATTCTCATTGTTTTGTGTGGCGCATATATATTGGCGCTCTCTTGTACCAATATTCATATGTTCAAATAAATAAATAAATAAGAAGCTACCTAATTGTTTATGTATTCAGGAAGTATCAGAACTCTAATACCATTCATGAGAATGAGTCAAACAAAGAATTATATAACAAAAAAGTGGAATTCTCTTCATTATGTTCATAACCCATTTATAATTCACTTTACGAGCAAGTCAGACACATATAGTAATGGCATACATGTTTATACCAAAAACCCTCTAGACAGCTAGTATAGTTCATAATGATTTAATCAGTTAGTTATAACGTAGAACCTGGTATGTATGTACATCATTTCAAGTTGCTATACCTCAATAGCATACAGAGATGAAATTTTCAGGTTAAATTTCGGAGGCAGCAGCAGTATCGGCGGTAGTAGAAAAGACGGCATCGAATATAAATTTTAAAAAAGTACAAATTATTCGGGTAAAAACACGAACATGTTATGAGGGATTCAGCTCAGAATTCGAAGGAGAACAGATTCACCTGTGCAATTGCAAACAATTTCAGGCCGTGCCATTCAACCTATCTGACCATTGGTTACGAGAATCATATGGACCCCCAGCCAGGTAGT
Organism: Schistosoma haematobium; assembly: GCF_000699445.3. NCBI lineage: Eukaryota > Metazoa > Platyhelminthes > Trematoda > Strigeidida > Schistosomatidae > Schistosoma > Schistosoma haematobium. The sequence continues at coordinate 652,094 of NC_067199.1, read as the reverse complement.
CTGTATTTATTAAATATGGCTTAGTTCAATTGTTGATGACTCTATGGACTGATGCTGTTTCTTCGTTTGACAGGCCCTAGTTTCCTTCAGCCTATTTCTACACTCCAAAACATCACCCGTCGAGGTGAACAGTAGTTGAGTACACATAACACATATCCCGACCACCTCAGTTGATGAAGATTTACTACCTCATCAATTGGTTGCCCATACTTACTAGGCACCCTATTCCTAACACAGACATTGCTTACTCAGTGGTCCAAAATACACAAGCAATAGTTCGAAGACACCTATGACCGAACACTAGTAACCTACAAGCATTCTCTATCCTTAATGGTAATTTTTCACACCCAAAAATTAGGGCGGGGAGAACTGCTGCGCAGTAAACTTGTTTACTGGTTGGCAGACGGTTATCTTGCCTACATCACAAGTGACGCAAATTGGAAAAATCCAATTTAGCCTTCTGAATCCGTGCCAAGATATGTAGCTACGTCGGTGTAGGTCAAATGAGGACTCAGGTTATTGTTTAATGAGGATTGGGGAGTTAAGATGCATGGCTAACCCTCATACAACTTATTGCACAATCGTGCACACGATAGTTGTGTATAGTGGAAGCAGCGACTGATGAAAACAACAGTTAATTACTTGTCTTTTTTCCCAGCTAAAAGTAACATAAATTAGGTGACATTGAGCGTGAAATTGTGACTTACTGGTTGATGTCTTTTGATACAATGAGCGAAAACTGTTAGATAAGAGCTAAAAATACTTATCCATTTCTCAAACTATAGTAAGTGGAATGGTGAAATCAAATTCCTAAACTCTGTTGAAGCATAAATAAATACACTATCTTAAAGTATAAATTAGAATAAAATTGCAACAATACTAACCTTACTACTTCGAATACTTGACGCACCACTAAGATCATCAACACTTTGTGCAGAACTGGTTGGTGAATTACCATTAGTACGTGGAGTAGAATATGTATCGACTTTTTTACTTCTATGACGATTAACATGAACAGGATTCGATGGTTTAACGAACAGATCTGCGTCAGTGAATCTGCGGCAGGCAATATTTAATAAAGGAGGATTCATATTTTCATTATCAGAGGATAAACCACCGCCAGTACCACTGTCGATTTTTAATTCATTCACATTATATCTTGTACGATTTTTGTTATGTTTTGCAAATGTATCAGGGATAGTATTACAGAATCCCTTATTTTGATTTTTTTTAAAAAAGCAAGACAAAACACATAAGAATATACAAAATAATAAGTTTAAATTATTAAAAATTTAATGAATTTTGTAAATTGATTAATCCATAAGTTGCTTTCATCATCAGGAATCAACACCAATCACAGAACTACCTTCAACAAAATAAAGAATTAAGATTAGACTGTTTTATGAATCAGACAGTAAACAGATAAATGTCTTTGGAACACCAATCACATATTGTGAAGCCGTCTAATTAGTAATATTCAGATCAAGAGTCAACGTCGACATAGTGAGAGTGAATTGACAAAATTTTTTTAAAAAAATGATGTAGAAGAAAAGACATTCAAAACAGACGAAGAAAAAGTGTAAAATACTATTGAAATCCAACATTTGAAAGATTTGAGAAATGTTATTATTTCATTTATCATTTATTTCGAGATGTTTCACTCAAGGTCAATAATCGTTAATTAGGATTAGATTTCGAACTTTAACGAGAAAGACTGAAAATGTTACAGTTGTATATAACTAAATACCAAATAAATCAAAGCATAATTGCAAATGGTTCACACGAAAACGTTTACAGAGTTTCACGACTACAATGGATGAGCATTATATATATTCAAGTTTTATAATTTATATGACTGACAAACAGCCAAATTATATTAATATAGCACCATAGATGAAGTTTATTGAAATACCTTTTTGAAAACTCACTGAGTGATATGTCTCAGAAACAATCACAATTACGTAAGTGTATACACTCTTTGTCTTACCTTAAACCATGAGATTAAAATCGCTTTATATCTTTCTTTCTACCAACTAATTCTTCCTTCCTGTATTATATCTATATACACAATCTTTCTTTTATATATTACCACCATCGAATTAACTACTTTTATGAATTCGGTGTTTATCTTATTGGGCTAATGAGGTGTGGGGACCTGGACCGATGTATATGATGATAGCCAATTACAAGTTATATTGAGATGTACGCTATTCATGTTTGTAGATATGAGTAGTGTGTAAGACGACCAGTCGGAAGTGGAATTTCTGCGAACGGAAAGTTGAGAAAATTGAAATGAAAAGAGAGAAGGAAATTGAAAGCAATCAAAATAAAAGGAATGAAGGAACAAGAAAGCTTTTAAGAGACAATTAAAATAAAAGATGTGCAAATGATGTACGATTTTCACATTTCGCTAAACCACTGTGTGATTGTGCATCAAGCAATAAATCGGTTCCCCTCACCTGAATGTTGAATGTTCATTTACTACAATATCACTTAAGAGCCTCCACCCAGGAAATTCGAATCACCCTACATAGATCACACTAACATTCACTGACTTTATGGACTGGTGCTATGTTTCGGCTTTACTATGTGGCTGAGCATGTGTCAGATATATCTCAGTTGTAGGACTCAAAATGACGATATATGGTGCCCCCTTGTACCAATATTTATGTGTTCAAATAAATAAATAAGTCATATAACAACTCAAAGATAAGATTTTATAGCCCGCAATCTAGTGACCTTTGTAATATAATTGTTTAAAACACTGGAAGTAGGGGATGTTCAGGTACCAAAAACTCATGCAAAGACATATAGAGAAAGTATATACTCACAGGTTTTCGATCCGAAGTTGGGATATTTACATTCTGGATACTGGAAGACAACGAGTGTGATGATTTACAGCCATTATTATTATTATTGTTATCGTTATTAGTATTGGCAGACTTGATAAGATTAGGATGTGTAGTTAATACATAATCCATAGCTTTACTGTCCACAGATGCAGAGATAAGTGCTTCACTAAACGATTGTATATCTTTGGGAAGGGGTTGATAACCAGCGGCTAATGGTGAAGGAGTTGATTCTAGTTCAAAATTACTATCTTGCCTAGATTTGATATGCAAATTCTTTTGGTGGTCATTTGATAATGAAGAGGGAACAGTTCTAGAAGCGGGATTGCTACCAACATTGCTTACAGGAGGTTCTTTATTGTGAGAATTATTACGATGCATTTTTCGACCACTCGCTCTGATTCGATTAGGTGATTTATTTACGTTGTCAGTAGTCATTTGGCTCAAAGTGCCAACTATATCATTTGAATTGATCACCTGTAATGAGAGGGGATCGGAATTCTATAATGATGGCCATGAAACAATATACACAGACGAGTTGGTTGTAAAATCTTTAGTGTTTATCGAGTATTATAAATCACGAAGGTAAGTACCACAATAATGTGGTTTAGTTTATTTAGTGTTGTGTTTTAAGCCGATTAGAGAGATATTTCAAATCTAGATGTGTTAGCGGGACATAGACTAGATTAAAGCATGCTCAATGCATATTGCTTTGGTGCACGCTGATTGGCTAATTCTTATCCAATCAGCACTAGTCGATAGTTGGAGAATACTCTAGAATCTTCTCATGTAAAAAACTATAAATATACTGACGTTTTCTCTATTGTGCTTCTGATTTGCTATTTGGAATATAATCTCTTTCCTGTTCAACCGTGTTCTGATTTGGGGACTTGTCGAGTGAATCGGTGTCCGAGAATACTAAGCAATAGGAATAGCTGGGTCATAACCGTAAGAAGAAAGAGGTTATAACAAGGTGGTAATCTCATTAGTATATATGTACTGAAATACAAACTAAATTGAGACTGGGACATTGGGTTTTCTGAATGGTGTACGTCAATCAGTACTGAGAATTATAATACAGTTGTTATATAATCAGTGCCACTATCAATAGTTGCTCTCATTGGTCATAATAACCATGACTGCTATAGAAAATAATACATTTTCTTGTTTCAGCTTAAAGTTGGTAGGAAAGCTAATTGGTGAATAATCGAAACATAATTTAGCTTGCCAAATAATTCAAATTTTTAACTATTTGTGTCTTTTCTAACCACATATCTAAGTTATTCAACTAGAGAACAGTGCCAACAGTTCTAAGTCGTTTTAAATATGTGGTTAGTACACAGTGATCTAAGTCCTATAAGTCAGTTAAATCTCGGTTAGCTCAGTGGTAACGTTTCGGATTATGAAGCTGGGTTACCAGAATTTATATCACACAGGGAATATCAGTTCCATTAAGATTTCAGGTACGCCTTGATGATGAGGACCAACTAGCACAAAATCTAAGACCAGGAGTACCCTAGAGACTATTATTAACCACCTAACATCAAAGCATAGTGCACGCGTTGCGAGTTATTCATGCTAGTGAGTTTATTGCAGCTTGATTGATAGGGTGTGAGACCTTGTTTGTTAAACAGTATCATGTCAGTACGAGCAATCTTTTTTATGTATGTATATATAGATAGATTTATTGGCAGGTTGATTAGATATAGAACATTTCAATTCAATACATTATAAAATTGGAAAACGTAGTTTGTATGAAATGCCCAGTAATTAGAAGTGTTTAAAATTAAAAATTGCATGGGAACAGGATTTATTACTGAAAGACAAAAGTGAAATAAAACCAACTATGATAGTCAGTAAAAAGAAGAACTTGGATCGTTCATTCGCATTGAGGCTTCAAGCTAAGAGAAGTCGACTTCACTCTAGATTGAATCCCGCTTGATCAAATAAGCACTGTTAAGTGAAAATTACAAGATACATAGAAAGGGAGCGGGAATAATAGTAGGGAGGGCATACAACCACCTCTCTCCATTGTTCCATTCGAGCAGTGGGGTTAGGCAGGGTTGCCCAATCTCACCATTCCTCTTCAACTTTGCCATCGATGACATTCTACAAACAGCTCTGATGAATGTAAATAATGGTGGTGTGGATCTGTTGCCTGGAGAAAGAATTCTCGATCTTGAGTATGCAGATGATATTGTCTTACTGTGCGATAATGACCAAGCCATGCAATCCGCACTTAATCAGTTGGCAATCAATGTCCGTAGGTACGGTATGTGCTTTGCACCTTCGAAGTGCAAAGTACTTCTACAAGACTGGCAGGATTCCAATCCTGTACTCACCCTGGATACTGAGCAGATAGAAGTAGTTGAGAAGTTCGTGTATCTAGGTAGCTGCGTAAGTGCTGGTGGGGGTGAGTGTGAGTGATGAGATCAATGCACGTATAGTGAAAGCCAGAGTGGCTTATGCCAATCTGGGCCATTTCGGCGCCTTCGTGATGTTATTCTGACTGTAAAAGGTCGGATCTACAACGCGTCGGTGAGAGCAGTTTTGCTCTATGCTTGTGAAACCTGGTCTCTCCGAGTTGAGGATGTTAGACGACTCTCTGTGTTCGATCACCGCTGTCTCCGAAGGATTGCTGACATCCAGTGGCAACACCATGTCAGTAATGCAGAGGTTCGGCATCGTGTGTTCTGACGCAGAGACGATAATCCAGTTGGTGTCACCATCTTGAAACACCGACTTCGGTGGCTTGGACATGTTCTACGAATGTTGTCCCAGAGAATTCCACGTCGTGCATTATTTGCCGACTCTGGGACTGGTTGGAAAAAGCGGAGAGGTGGTCAGTGCATGACATGGTGTCGTGGTATGAAAGAAAGCTGCAAAGGACTGGATTCAGTCGGTCCTTCACGGCTCCCTGGTTGGGGTCTGAGAGATGGTGCTACACAGTGGCTAAAGACGTTATCAGATATGGCTCAGAATAGAAGCCAGTGGCGATCCTGCTGTAAGCTTCCTTTACTTTCTTTATAGAAAAGTGGTTGTGTCTCCCTTACCTGAAAGATTTCTTTTGATTGTACCTTTCCGTTCCCTCGTTACTACCACACTACCTTACACCAATCTCTTCCTTATTGTTCTTTTTTTTTTTACCCTCCTTACCTTTTTTTCTTTTTCCTTCTGTTTAATTTCTCATTATTTTGTGTGACGCATCTATATTTGGTGCACTCTCGTACCAATATGTATGTGTTCAAATAAATAAAGAAATAGTATCGATAGCATTAAAAATGTTAAACAATAATGATGTTTAAATGGTTTGAGTTGAGAAGACTTTAGGTTGAAACGTCAGAATTAAAAAAGGTACATCATTTGTTGAAGAATTCAGCTTTAACTTAATAGGCAATAATCCCTAACTTTAGTTTAAGTTATTCTGTCATAGGAAATGTGTGAAACTTAAGGTAGAGTATCTAAAAGCCGTATTGCATAACATCAGAGATTCCCAATGCTTTGTATTTTAATAAAATTGATATTATTGTAACCAATGGATTGCAATACTTGTACCTTCAACTACCATCAAGAAGGTACAAATATTTGTAAATGGTTGTCTACGGAAGATACTCAACATCGATTGGCCGGATACCATCAGCAACAACCTACTGTGGTAGAGAACAAACCAACTTCCAGCTGAAGAAATTAGGAAAAGACGATGGAAATGGATAAGACATACATTACGCAAATCATCAAACTGCATCACGAGGCAAGCCCTAACTTGGAATCGTGAATGTAAGCAGAAAATAGGAAGGCCAAAGAACACATTACGTCGGATAATAGAAGCAGATATGGAAAGGATGAATAGGAACTGGAAGGAGCTGGAAAGGATTGGTTGGGACAGGGTTGGATGCAGAATGCTGGTGAGCGACCTATGCTTCTTCACGAGGAGTAACAGGCATAAGTAATGTATTGCAATGATTTACGACTAAATTCAACTTCACCATCCGTACTTTTATTTTATTTTATCAATATAAACATTGTAAAATTTCAACAGTGAGGAACTAACGAGAGAGAAAAAATGCCCAACTAACCTGAGTTTCAACTGGATAACTTGATCGTAAATGTGAAGGTTGTAATCGATTACGTAGATGTAATTCTTTCAATCGATTAGGATCTAAATAAGTTAAAACAAAATACACACAATTATTTATAACATGTAAATTAGAATAAAACATACTTGATCATGCTTTATAACTAAAGCATTAAATGAATATGGTAATAAAAACCAAAACAACAAAGACAATAAAGAGATACACAGTTTGAATGAAAGAAAATTGGATTGTTTGTAAAAATGAAGCAGAATATGGATATCAGTTAATGAGGGTTTTATAAAAAGTTCCAAATTCCTGTTAAAGAGACAGACAACATTGCCAAATAAGGTTTAGTAAATATGCGTCGATGAAACATGTAGATTAAATTCAATCATGCATTAATTAAGCCATGAGATATACATGTTGCGTAAAGAGACTAAAGATATAATCATGTTACCGAAACTCCAAGAAGATGGTATTGGGTCAGAAAGTCTAGAACCGGAACCATTGAATCGAAATGCTAAAATAATAATAGAATTGAGAATATTACAAACTAAATCTAAAACAAACAATAGTTAAATTTCACACGACTACCATAATCCTCATTAAAATGTATGCCGCGTAATTAATTTAATCGAGTTAACGAATGTTAAATATAATCCCTGCATTCGATTATATCAACATCTTACCAGCATTGTTATTGTACTTAACAATAATTCTATCCTAAGCAGAATTTGAGAGAATCATAGCAGATCTTTTATTTCAAACAAATGAATAAATTATTGTTATTAGAATCAGTTTATGATACTTAATGTCTAGCAGTTACGTAAAATGGTGAACTCATCAGATACACAGAAGCTACATTTGTACATTCTTCACTCTTAACGATTATTTATTTAAAATCTCAGTATATGTGAACCACAACGTAAGTCATTTTAACAAACCTTCTATACCACAAATTTTAACATTGTTAAGTGATTGGATATTCACGAAAACTACCGTGCAAATGACTCCGTCAGTAACAACGTAGAACTTCGTAAGTACATACATCAGTTCGAGTTGCCACACCACATTAGCACAGAGATGCAGTTTGTCAATTCAAATACCGTAGTGGTAGAGGTAGTAAGAGTATAAGTAGTAATCTGAAAGATTCGGGTTTGAAGATGTTATTTAAAAAGTATAATCCAGTGAAATAAATTTGGAAAGAGAAAAAAAAAGACAAGGAGGAATCAGGAGATTAGAACTTGGAAGAACACAAAGAGTGGATGCACCTGCACCATTGCAAACGATTTTGAGCCATGTCATTCAGGGTCTCTAACCATCGGTTGCTATCATCTCGTGGTCCCCAACCAGGTAGTCTACACCTACCAATATGGCTCAGTTCACTTGTCAGTGACTTCATGGATTTGTGCCATGTTTTGATCTAACCGCCTCTAGCTTTCTTCCAATGTACTCCTACATCATAAAACATCGCACGTCGAGGCAGTCGGTCGTTGGGCATACGTAACACATGTCCCAGCCATCTCAACTGATGAAGTTTCACTACTTCATCCATTGATTTGCCATCCTTACCTAGTACCCGTTTCCTAACAACTCCGTTACTTACTCAATGGTCCCACGATATACGAGCAATATTTCGAAAACACCTATGGTCGAATACTAGTAACCTACGAATATCCTCTACTCTTACCGGCCATGTTTCACTGCCATAAAGTAGGACGGAACGAACTGCTGCGCAGCAAACACGTCCTTTGGTTGATAGACGGATATTTCGCCTACGCCATAAATGACGCAAGTTGGTAAAAGCTAGTCGAGCCTTCTGTATCCGTGCTGAGATTTCGTCACACACCAGACCACAAGGGTTGATCAGACTTCCAAGATAAGTAAAGCGATCGATACGCTCAACTACTTCACTCCCTATCACTAGTTCGGGTGTCGATGTAACCCAATCCTGAAGCAACATTTTGCATTTCGAGGGAGAGAATGGCATGCCGAACATGTTTGCATTGTAGCTAATGACTAATGTGTTCGATATTAATTGTGCAAATAAAAGTGGTAATATGGTCATGTTGAATTGCTTAATAAACTAATAATTTATTGGAAATACATTTTTGTAGCCATTACTGTAAAAAATATAAGATTAGATGATGATGAAATAAAAATGATATCTATCAAGCTATAATACAAAATTGTATTTCATTTCATTCAATTCATCAATAGATAGATATATACACCTATAGCAACAAAGAGGATCATTTTTTTCTATGAAAACGTCTTGATAATCATTTCCAATGATACATGGATACAGAAATGACAGTTAAAACAGATGACATGTTTTCTTAAAAATGTAATAATGATGATAATAATAAATTTGTGCATTACAATAGATTGAATTGTTTGTTCTATGTGTGTTGTATGTGAATCGATCATATTACTTAATTAAGAGAGCTTTATTATTAGTAGTATTATTATTATATACGACTAATTTAATTAGACTATTTAATAATAAGGAATACAGCTATAAATCGACACTATCATCTTATAAATGTAAGTCATTAAGATTAGGATACTATATAGAGGATTACGTTGGTGTTCTATATTTTCTAACAGCTAAGTTGACTTATGATTGCGAAGCATTGATGATCGTTTTGAACACTATCAGGAAAAATGCACTACTACATAAATATAACATGTAGTAAATTAATGATGAAAACAGTAGCTCTCAACTATCGGGGTTACACGCTAAAACAAATATTTACTTAATTTTGAGTATCCAGATTATATTAACAGCTCTCATAATGAAAATTGTGGTTGAAAACCCAATAAGGGTGATTATTACGAACTCCTATACTAGAACAGCATAGAGTTAGATCAGCAAAATACGCTCGACTAGACAAGAATGTGACATGAATGTCACTTACATATAGTTGAGATTTCTTACCGAATGTTTCATTTACTTATTTGTGGCTTTTTTGGATACCCTTAGCTTTTCTCAGTTGACGTACCTATTTACGCCTTGGATCGGACTATTAACGGTTGGATACATCTGAAATCGTAAAAACCTATCGCCATCATCAAGCGTTGAACCCAGAAATTCAACGAGATATTCTCAGAAAAAATATCAACTTCTCATCGGGAGGTTAAGGTTATCAAAACAACAATATTACAAAGCTGATTCCCTAACCCAATAAATTCCATCAACCTAGTATCATAGTAAGATTATTTATCTTAAAAGTCAGAGTAACAAATAAGTGAACTCAAACAGAACTGAATAACAGAATGATACAATTGATAGTATGTAATCACTGTAAAAAGAAACTAAAGATCAATGAAAAGAAATGAACAAAATGTACAGTAATTTAAAAGCAAAATATAAACGAGATATAATAATAATAATAAATACCAGAAGATAAGGGGGAACTACTCCTTAAATTCTTCGAGATTGATGGCATAAACCCGACAGATTGTGAATGATTTTGAAGCATCGATTGACCATTATGTGATGTGTTAGTTTGCAAATTATTTGTTGTTAGCTTAGTATTCTGGCATCCTGTAGAAAAAAACGAACCCATTAAAGCAAAGAAATACCATATTGCAATCAGTAGTAACACACAGGTTAAAATATTAGAAATCACCAAACAATGAATGATAATTCAGTACAAAAAAATACATTCATGGTCCAAGACAAGCCTGTTCGAATAAATACACTAAAATCCGTCTCTAGAGGTAGGGTCTCAACAAGTAGGGAGCTAACACGAAAATTACCCACAAAACGTCGTGTGTAACCAGCCTCAAACAGTTGTCCCTATGGCACTACTGTCACACTCAGGTCACTATGACCACCTTTAATCCAATTTCCTTTTCAGGTACCTCCAGAAGAACCCTTCCATGGTGTGGCCAACCGGGAAGTGATAACCGTCCTCATACCTCTAACACCACTCAAGACCACTGACTTAACTGATCCATCAAGTACATGCTAATACATTCAAATTTAAATCACAATATTGGTATGGAAGTTAATGACGCAAACCATCTAGATGTTCGAACCAAAGTAGGTTTCAAACTTAAAACTTGTAGGTTAAAAACCGAGTGCTTTAGATATTAAGATACCAATCCATTAACGTTCAAATTTAATATGCTAACGACATTAAATATAATGTAGAAAAATGAGCACAGAATTAAAAAACATAACTTGAAGCTTTGATTCGAGATTTATATTCTTCGTTAATTATTTGCTTTAACACATAGATATTGGTACAAAGAGGCACCAAATACATATGCGCTACACAAATCTCATTCGATATGTGTGAGGGCTGTGATACTGCCTGGGTGCCCAAACCGAAGTAGGTGGTTCTCTTAGGGGGCCACACCTGGAGCCTTCGACCTGAATGTGTGATCCACAAGGCAGTGGAGCATCGTAAGGAGATGCAGTCCCATGGTAGCCGGTGACCAACGATTGGTCCATACGCCATTTGTTCCCGCAGGATACTGGAGCCCATGAGCACCATTGGTTTGGGATCAGGGTTTTCCAACTCCCCTAGGTGGACTCTCCATCTCCACCAACCCGGTTAAAGCGCCGGACATTCGCTTTTCGTCTTCTCAATCTTGTAAACAACACCGGTGGCGCGAGAAGGCAGTGAGTAGGACTTCCCTGGCAGAGGCTATATATTAATTATCTACAAAGATCATTTTAAATAACTTAATAGTGAAAGACTGGAATCTCAAACATTCAGTTTGAACATCATTTACCATCTAATTTAATTTGGTTTATCTCTTAGTGTAATCTAATTAATTATAGGGCACTAAATACAGATTGTTGTACTTGGATTCAAACCATACTGAACGCGAAGGTTAATGTTAAGTAATAATCAGCTGCTCAGCCTAAAGTAAGAGGAAGGAAGTTCGTATTTGAAACCATTAATCGAACCACTTTGGTTACACTATCTGATCATAATAGTTTGTTTAAAGTATTAGTAATGTCATCCATTTTGATATGAAAAGTGGTCATGACAACCGAAAAACAATAAATTAGTACTTGGTTACTGCATTACACTAAAATAAATAATTCAGTATTAAAACTGTAGATTAGCTAAACAGACTTTACTATACAAAGCATAATGAAATAGAAAGGAAGATATGATGACTTCGATGAGATGATATACCAACTGAGAAGAACAAAACTATAAAACATATGCAAATATTAACTAATAAATACAGAATGATAATTACATGAGGCATATTTAGTTTCTTTCGAATGTAAATTAATTACAAACAATGATGGCATCATTTCCAACAATGATTTCATGAGTATATATCTATATAAACTGTTATCTTGTTTAATAGTCAATGTAAACAAACTACTTTTTACATTGAACAAATGAATAATGAGAAATGGAATTTTGTTAAATACTATACATATTCATAAAATAAACAGTGTGAAGAATGCATGCATTCATATAGAATTGCCTTAAGCATAATGTCAACACCAACAGTGTAAATTGTTGTCATTACTGTTGTTATAGTTACATATACACAAAAATATACACACACCAAGTTGGTTATAGATAGTCAATACGTCAACTCTTGAAATAATCGTAATAATGACTATTAATCGTCAGAAATTTGGCAGTGTAAACAATGATAACATATACATAAATGTGTTGTATGATGTGAAAAGCCTAGATATGTGACTTAATGACCTGAATACTCAATACTATTGATTAGATGATCAAGGTTGAAAATCTTGATTTACAGTATTTATCATTGACAAAAACTGAATCTGATTAAAAGTTAACAACCAAAAAGTTGAAAGAAAAACAGAACCAGAAACTTATTCTTTTACGATGAATTAATATGACAGCCGAGAACTAAACTCAATAATTAAGTCTGAATTTCACTTATTCACCATACAATCCAATTATATTTTATACACCCATTAATCATGTCTACTTTCATGCTAAACATTATCCATAAAAAGATTACACTTCATTAAGAAATCAACCTACCCTAATGATTAGTTGTGCTATCTTTTCACTACACCTCGTATGGATGTTTATTTCTATGGTAGTAGAGTGTAGTGACCAGCTCTATCACATATCTAAAACATCATATTGTTTTACATCACTTACTATCAGTCAGTATTTTGTCTATCACTATGACAAACCAAAACGTATTGCTCAACATTATGGAAACTTTAAAACTTCTCCCAAACACAGTTCCATTCGGAACATTTATACCAAAAAGAAATGAAGTGTTGAATAAAAAGAATCATACAGTAACCAAGAGTGTAAAAAAAATAGGATTCGATGATTGTTCAGTAACTAATGAAATTATTGGATCATCATTATATAATATATATGACGTAAAAATAAACATAAGCCTAAGAAAGGAGGTGATTTAGTGATTCAAGTACAATGTCTAAAATTCATGAGATGACAGATATGAAACCGGCTTTAGTTACATATTTCAATTACAACGGTCGCGTAGTATTATTAATATTTATACCACTAGTGAAAAGCACGATTAAAATCGAAGTACGAAAAACTGTACTCAACAGATTACGTTTTAGGACCTTGTAGAGAAATAAAGACGTTACTGAACTTTGCAGTGATACATTTCCGAGTGTCCATACAGTGTGAAATCAACGAGTCTATCATATATTTTATTAAACAAGAAATCTATAATAAAAATCTCAGCAAACACAAGCCAAATTTATCACGAAAGTATACTAGAATTAATTGTTTTGAATAGTCGTATAGAGTGTAATAAATAAAACATATCACAAAAACAGGCTACAAAACAATCTGAATATCAAAACTAACCTGAATCAACAGGTTGAGATACCGGAGAAACTTGACTTAAATCTGTGTAAGCTGAAGAATCAGCATCGGTATCTTGCTCTCTTTGTTCAACATCATCACCATCTTCATCAACAAACTCGTAATTAAAACCATTTGACTGATATTGATTCTTTGGTATCACTAAAGGAGTATTTTTCAGAGCATGTTGATTGTTATGAACATCCGTGAGATAGGGATACACGTTTACAGATGAAGAATTAACTTGTGTGGAGGATTGATGCTAGTGAAAGATGACCGATAAAAGAAATGTAGGAAAAACGAGATTTTAGTGAATAAATTTACTGAACTTCATTTTCATTTGATGTGATAGTATACAGAAGAACTGTGAGAAACTATGAAACTTATCGAATTTAAATTAGAAGTAAATGAAAGTAAACCGATAGCCCAGTTGTTAAAGCAGTCGACTTGTAGTCACTAAGTTGCAGGTTTACATCCTGCAACACTTAAATCGGTTTGGACAACCAAGTATCAACTCGCAATTAACATTTAGTGTGACTCGCAAACAATTACACAAACCAATAAGCGATAAGTTGAATACACAACTTGAAAGAAAGTGAGCATTATAAAAACATGATCAAGCACTAACTAAATACAAAATAATGAATGATGGCAGTTAACAATACGAGAGACGGGGCTTTGATGTATATGAATTAATACATGACTTGAATAAACCACCTTTCTGATAATGAGAGACATAGAAATTAAAATAATAGATCGATGGATTACATGACTTACGGTATACTTTGTTCGCCTTACCTAGTAAGCTTTAAGAACAATGATGTCTAATATATAAAAGTCATGCATCTTAAATATGAAAAAGATGTCAACATTAGCATGCAATTCTAAAGTGGAAAGCTATATTCATATTTTCGTTAAAATAGGAAGTATGATAAAAAACTAAGAGCAGAAAAGCCTATGCTAATTATACGTTGATCACATGCATGTATATAATATACGTATACAGAAGAGCTGGGGAATTACATTTCTTAGACGTACTTCAGAATTCTCCTCTTCCTCTGATAAGATCTGTACAATATCAAATTAAGAGATACTATTTGATTTAACATAAATATAGTGTGTTAAACAAGTTCATAAAGCAAAGGGCAAGAAATTCCTACAATATAAACAAAACAAACACTGGGAAACTGATTGCATGTGTACAGCAGACAAAAATTCATGAAAAGAGAATAGACAAAGTTGAAGAAATTACGAAACATAGTGATTTCTGTTAATCAGTACTCTTTCATACATGTCAAGTATATTACTCATCAATGAAACTAACTGGAAAGAGGTAAAAAGATGAGAGATTCGTTTAGTCAGTCAGGAGTTTAGAACGTGGCACATATATGGGTCAGTTTAAGCTGCCGCAACATATCAGCACAACGAGATGAACGTTATCAAGACAAATATCAGAGTAGTAGAAATAGTAGTATCAGTGATTTTAGAAAAGATTAGGTTTAGGCAGAGATTCGGGAAGAATGGAATTGATGGAATAAAAAGTATTAAGTAATATTGAAGCATAATATCTAGAAGAAAGTCAAGTGTAAATGCATTTGAACCATGGTGACTGATGAGATATGTCCCATAAAGTTTCTAATCGCTAATCACATTTATTGTGATAAAACATTAGAATATGAAAAAATTAAGGTAACTAGAAATAAAATACCAAGTTTTACCTCATTAAATTGTTCACGCAATCGAATGGCAAACTCTTCCAATTCTTGTGTTTTAGAAGCAAGTCGATCTAACTGTTTTGAATCCGTACGTAATTTTGAATGACGTTTTTTACTCTTTAAATATCTTGACTCTTCATTATTAGGATAATTATATTCTGGCTTACGGGACTCATCGTTTAAGCGACTACTTACAATGCACGAATAATCACGATGATAGTGATGATTTAATTTACTCTTAACTTCATGTGGATATATTGATGATCGGATTTGATGTGATGGTGAAACATTAAGATCAACGTGATCATGATCGCTATCCTCCCAATCTTCAAGTGAATCGCTAAGACATCTTTGATTGACTTTATATCCCTTGGAATATAAGCCATTACCATTACAAATACCATTATTATTATTATCACCATTGGGCATTGAAGAGGGTAAACGTAGATTTGATGAGATAATCGGTGCACTTTTTCTAATATGATTCGAATATTCAACTGGTTTGCATTCCGAATTTTGTTTTAATGAATCTACCAAAATTCTAGTCGTTTCTAGTTCACGTTGTAAGTCAGAATTACGTTCAGCTACACGAGCACGTTCTGCTTCTAGACGACGACATTCAAATGTTGTCTCTAATAATTGTTGCTTGAGAAAAGAAAAGAAAGAATTTCAGAAAAAAATTACGTTGTAATGATAAAATGATAGAAAGTGGTTGAAGTAGAAGTCAACATATAGAGTTATTGATTAGTGAGATATAAACTTCCTACTTTACATATTTATTCATTCTGCTGAGTGGTTGGGAGAACCTTATCGCAGAATCGGGATGTTGTTTACGAAATTAAGAGGATGAAAAGCAAATGTAAGGTAATTTAACCGGGTTTGTAGGTACGGAGGATCCACTTAGAGGTGTTGGAAAACTCTGATTCCAAACCAATAAAGCACACGGGCTCCAGGATCCTGGGGGGACAAATGGCACATAAACCTGTTGTTGGTTACTGACTACCATGGGACCGCATCTCCTAACGTTATATCCATTCCTTTGTTAATAAGACCTATGGGTCGAATTCACGGAGAGTGACCACACCCTAGGAATACCAGCCGTCTTAATTTGGGCAGACGGACAGTGTTCCAAACCACACATTAATTTATTATAACTACTTTGTGTAGCGCATACATGTCTCTACCAATATTTTTGTGTTCAGATAATAAATAAACTCAGTCATATCAACAAGAAAAAGTGGATAAACATTTATACATGTACGTCAAATTATCAATTAGTATCTGTTTAACATAGAACAGATGGTTAACTCAAATAACCAAATTTCAGAAGTAAAATGATACTCAAATTTGTATCTGGACAAATGAGTCAGTTTGTAATTATTAAGTTACATATTTGAACAGTGTTTAGCTTTATCCAATTCGAACAGGTGGACAGTATCATTAACAATCACAAAAAGTATGCAGTTAAAAGCCCATCATATAGATGTGTGTTGGCATACGTTTAACATTTTTTTTCTCGGCATTTATTAGAAACACAACAACTAGGACTAATATACAAGTTGAATTCGACATTCTCTAACTAAACGATACAGAGGAGAATCTTAGAAAAATTAAAAACAAACAGGAAAAAAACTCGTGGTGACAGTCCAGACGAACAAGGAAGCAGTAAAGAACATTTACATGAGTAAATATTTGTGACTGACATTGAACAATGTTATTTATCAATCTAACCATTTTATATTATCACACAACAGGTTACCATAACGACAACAAATACAAATAATGTATATGCTATATAATGGCCTGTTCGTGCTGTGGATAATTGATTCATGCGATCATTGATCGGAATATCTATACATGTGACGTGGATGTGCATATGAATTGTGCGAATGGTCTACCAGGGCGCTTGGTACCTGGTGGTTGCGCCACAGGATTGAGCTGTACTATTCAAATTGTAGCGTTAAAGCCTATCAATCAGTCAGTAACAACGTAGAACTTCGCACGTACGTAAATCAGTTCGAGTTGTCACACCACATTAACACAGAGATGCAGTTGTCAACTCAAATTCCGTAGTGGTAGAGGTAGTAAGAGTATAAGCAGTAATCGGGAAGATTAGGGTTTGGAGATGTTATTTAACGAGTATAATCCAGTGAAATAAATTTGAAAAGAAAATGAAAGACATGAAGAATTCAGAAGATTAGAATTTGGGAGAACACAAAGAGTGGATGCACTTGCGCCATTGCAAACGATTTTGAGCCATGTCACTCGAGGTCTCTAACCATCGGTTGCCATCATCTCGTGGGTCACAACCAGGTAGTCTACACCTACCAACATGGCTCAGTCCACTTCTCAGTGACTTCATGAATTTGTACCATGTTTTGGTCTGGCCGCCCCTTAAATTTTTTCCAACCTACTCCTAAACCATAAAACATCGCACATCGAGGCAGTCGGTGGAGCGTAGTCAGCTTATGCGCAAGCTGACAAGAAGTCGACGCAATGACCGTGAAGTGTTGGGTAGCGAAAGCAAGGGAGGTGGAATAGGCAGCGGCAATAGGCGACAGCAGACAACTGTTCAGACTTGTTAAGGAACCCAGTATTAGGAACCCGACTGTTAGCGGAACAATCTCAGAAAAAGATGGATATATTATACATTCTCAATCCAGGAGATTGGATCGATGGTCAGAACACTTTAGAGATCAGTTCAACTGGACTTCAGTCACACTTCGGTTTCCCACGATCTCCAGTCAACCTGAATGGCAAGTTAATGTAGGTCCTCCGACTCTTTACGAAGTTGAGAAAGCCATAGGAAATCTGAAGCGAGGGAGAGCAGCAGGCCCTGACAGGTTTACTCCTGAGATTTTTAAGGATGCTAGTCCAGTATTAGCAGTGAGATTAACTAAGGTCTTAGGTAGGATTTGGAAACTGGACGTAATCCCGTCTGAATGGTCGGATATCATTCCATGCTGCCTCGGAGTGGGCATCACATACATGGCTGCCTAACTGTTTTCCTAGTTGTTCCTGAAATATACTCTTAGCTTGACTATCATTAAGTAGGCTCCTAAGAGGTTTCCTTGCAGCGTCTTTCCTACGTCCAGTAAGACGCAGACAGATACGCGCTCGCACTAGAGCATGATCTGAATCTAGGCATGTGCTCCAGAATGAGCGACAGTCTTCTATCCAGCCCCTCCATCGGTGGCTGATACCGATGTGATCTATTTGGGTCCAACGTTGGGACGAATTAGGGGGTCTCCATGTTAAAAAATATTTTTGCTTGTGCTTAAAGTTAGTCTTTGCAAGAAACAGGCGGTTATCTCAGCATAGCTGCAACAGACGGTCGGCATTGTCTGTTCTTTGAGCCACGACGATATAAGATCCACCCAGGTGTCTTTCCCTTTCACTTAGTTCACCTACTTGAGCATTAGTCACCAACCACTATTACCACATCAGAGCGCCTAGCTTTTCGGAGAAGGTCGGAAAGCTTTCTGTACAACTCATCTTTTACATTGTCTGAGCTGCAGTCAGCGGGAGAACAGGCAGAAACGACGAATAGGCAACGACGAGTGTCCCTATCTTTTCGAGTCCTTATTGTTCCGTTTAGTCGGACAGCGCACAAACGACTGTCTACTGGGATCCACTTTAAGAGAGCCAGGTCTGCGTTTCGGAGACGCAGCACACATCGATGGCGCGAGATTCTAAAGTCCTGGCTAATGAAGCCTGTTGTCCTGTTTGGCAGTGATCGAACGTTAAAAGCTCCTACGTGTAGTTTAGAGCGTGGTTTCAGGAGACCGAGAATAACGTTCTGCATACTCGAATCATTTGCCCTAGCGGTGCGAGGTGATAAAAGTACGTGAGAAGGGTTAGTCGGGGAGATAAGAGTGGTATCAGAAAGTGTAGGAAGGATTTGAATGTGATCAACTTGGTCTCGTGTGCTGTTATGGGTATGAGGGCTGATGTCACTTCTCGGCTGCCCACACCGAGGAAGGGTATTTCTTGAGGAAACTGAAAAGGAAGTTGGATTAGTGTTGGTCTTAACGACCTGGGAGCGTGACCGCAGAGCCCAAGGGACAACTACTTGAGACCGGTCGTGCACGGCCTTTTTGTGGGAGGTTTTTAATATGTTAGCTCCGTTCTTCAAAGGGCCTTACCGCCGGAGACGGAAATCCGTGAGGTAGGGTGAGGTGTGACATTTTTAGGGTCGACCATTTCTAACCCCACCCCTCCTTGTGAGAAGGAAGCATCGCTGCAGATGCTGGTTATCCGAGGGAAACACATTACTGCTGCCACACCCCTCTACAGTCAGCAGTACGACTTCGCCTATATGGTGTATAGTTCTCCTGTGAAGCGGGATTGAGCTGTACTGTTTGGGTTGTCACGTGAAAGTCGGGATGATGTCTAGTTCTCCTGAAAACCAACGTAAAATTACCCTGACCCACAAGGGTATATTATATAACTATATAACTAACTATATACTATAAATACATATCATAGTTATCACATCCATTAGGTGTGTCGTGTTTTCTAAAATATACGTAATAGTATTATTATTATTATTATTATTATTATTATTATTATTATTATTATTATTATTATTATAAAAACGTTAAAATGATCGGGGTTCGTTTTTTTTTAAATGAACAAGTTCGTATAGTGTAACAGGAATGCCCTGAAATAAGCTACTTCAAATAATCAATAAATAGGTTAGTTAGATCTGAAATAAATTAAAGTAACTAATACACAATTTGATAATTGAACAAAACACCTATGTATCATGGGAATGGTTAATTTTATCAAACAAATAACAATTAACTAAAACATTTTTATAAATAAATATTATTATTATTATTATTATTATTGTTATTATTATTATTATTATTATTATTATTATTATTATATAACTACATCATATGATGATTGGTGTCATAGTATTATACACATAGATATAAATATCACATACTGATGCTTTATCATTTAGTGTCGAGTTTAATAATAATTTGACTGGTTCAACAATTACAAATTAATTGAAATTAAGTCATCAAATTCAGCGGTTAGATAGTTTAAAAAGTTCATCATGATCATTGAAACACTGAGGTTCAGTTACTTGAAAAGTGATTTGTTTACCAGTTAATCAATAGTGAAACTTGGTAGTAATTTGATTTGTGAATTAATAGCATTCCACTAATCGACGTACAAATTAATTGTATAAATGTCAAGATTAAATCGATCAATCTCTATTGGTAAATATGAATTGTGAGTGGATTGTAATGGGTATTACTATGTGCAGAGATATCCAGCTAACGAGTCTTAAACTAAGACATTAAATTCCATTGTTGAACACGATCCAGATACATTTCAAGTAAAATATGCTAAGTAAAGACTAAAGACACAAGTTATCAGTTAGCGGAGAAGTAACTAACACAGTCGAGTCCGGCTAGCTCAGTCGGCAAAGCACCAGAATTTCGCCCCGAAATGCTCTAATTACAACCGAGGGTGGGGAGAGTCTGCTCTCTGCTAGGGTCGAAACTACCACGAGTTCACTTAATCTGCAAACGAGAAACAATACTCGGTGACCAAAGACCGGTAAGCTAACTATTGATGCGTCCCAGCCCCGCTTAGTAGAGGGAGAAATCCAAGCTGGAATGAGAAGTATATTCTCCAAATAGCCAGAAACGAGCGATAACAATAAACACAATTCAAAACCTATATATACAGTGCAAAACCTCCATGGGGAGAGTTACCAAATAGCATACTAAAAGACGCAACGGACAAATAGCATTTAAGATATTTCCCAATGGGAAATACGACATGAAGGTGACAATAGCGCCTTTGGCGTGAAAACAAAGAAATTCAAATTTTCTAAATAAAATTATAAAATTAGGTCCATTCTCAAGTGAGTTCTGGGGATCTAACGTCCACAACACTCTCCCTTTCGAAATGTTCTCATATGGCCAGGCGTAAACAACCACTGCCAGAGAAGTCCTACTCACTGCCATTTCGAGGCACCGGTGTTGTTTACAAAACTGAGAGGATGAAAAGCGAATGTAAGGTGTTTTAACCGAGTTTGTAGGCACGGAGGATCCACCTAGGGGTGTTGGAAAACCCTGATTCCAAACCAATGGTACACATGGGCTCCAGGATTCTGAGGGGACAAATAGCGCATAAACATGTTGTTGGCCACCGACTACCATGGGACTACATCCTATGGGTCGAATTCTCGGAGAGTGGCCCCCAAGGAAAACCAACTGTTTCAATTTGGGAAGTATCCCAATCCACACACAAATCAAGTGACTTATGTGGCGTATATGTATTCGGTGAACTTTTGTACTAATATTTATTTGTTCAAATAAATAAACAAGATGTGTTAAACATACACAGATACATACACGAAAGCTTATTTACTTAACTTACATTCAATAAGCCAATTTCTTTCTCATAATTTGCACGTGCTGCTTGAAATTCAGCATTATTTTCTGCAATCATCATTTCGCCGCCACGAGAACGTTCTTCTTCACTTAACAATAAATTGTTTTGTAATATTCTATGCTGACGCTGTAATTCACGATATTCTTGTTCTATCATAATCCAATTTTCTTGATTTCTGTTACTTAAAGTAGTTTGGTAGATTAATTTATCTTTTGTACAGTGTAATTCACCTTCCTGTAGATAATTAAGAAAGTTATACTACGTATACATCGAAATGAATAGAAGCAGGTTGAACCGTTAATTAACAAAAATATTGCATTTAACAAGACGAAACAATTATTACTATACTTTAAATGAGTAGGTATTCACCAATGACTGACTTATCAAAAAAAAGTATTCAATGAGGAAACTGATATGTTCAGATCCGAAAAAGGTTGTAGATTATCACAAGTACTGTAAGTTTCTGGACTGCAATTGCTCTTCGCCGTACTGTCTATTTGGAAACGCACGTAGTGTTGCAATTATGCCACTTTCACAGTGTACTTTTGTTCTTCTCATACAGTTTATTAAAGAACACTCTACCCCAACAGTATTAATGGCTATTATTATGTTGCACTGTGAAACGCTCTCACCTATGACTATGCATTTAGCACGCTTCGTATTACTAAAATCTTTACGACAAATGTTCAGTCAAAATAAAGTTATGAATGAAACTGATGGGAGATGTACAAATGAAGTATTTACTGTATGGTTTTCATATTTTATGAAAACATTCTGTAATATTGTGCCGAACAATAAGTTGGTCTTCTCTACCTGAGTTTGCATTTACTACACTATCAGCACGTGTGTGATAAAGATACTTTTCTTCTTAAACCCCACTTTATTTATAAGGTTAAAATGCTACTTATTCAATCAATTACAAATTTAAGTACTCGGAGTTCAGTCGCACTTTTATGTATGACGGTCGGTCATATTACCCGACTCCGTAAACCAAAGTGGGTGGAGTAAGGTCTCAAATTGATTGACTGGAAGACAAATGGTTTAACTATTAAGTCAGGTTGCTGCACATGCTTATGAACTTTTTGGGAACCGGATATACTGTTGTATAAGAACAATGACTAGATTACTTATCGATTAGATTTCAAGGCCATTAATCGCAGCAGTAGAAGCAAACTGTCAACCAATCTGTATTTAAATACCAAAAAAATTTAAATTTAGAAATTATGTCCAAAGTTATTTCATCATGAACAGAAATGTATAAATCTGTTTCTTTGACAAAAGTTAATACCAGACTACTTCAAGCGATGTGTATACACCTACTTTTCATATACATATACAGATATATATATATATATATATATATATATATATATACATGTGTGTCTGGTTACTATCTTCTAAGGTAAACGAAATTCAGTAAAGAAAATTTTCTATTTGATAATATAATTGTCTGAAATTGTGTTTACATTAGTGTATTTCATATTAAATTCACTAGTTGGCATGATCTCATTTGGAAAATACAACCATAGAAGGTTAATAGATTATGTAATGATGTGCAAAACAATGTGTGTACATATGTCCATAAAGTGATAATAGTTGAATATGACATTTTTATTTCACAAACAAAAAAGCAAAGTAAAATATACTGAACGAACTTAATGAAGAAATAGGTGAACAGTTTGGATTATGTAAATCGTTACAACTTCACCATTTCTATGAGTAAGTGAAAATGTGAGTATTTTTTTTCAAAATTAATCTCAACAGTTTCATTTATGACCTGAGTAGATCGAATATTTTCACAAACGAAATTGTAAATAGAGTGGAAGGAATTAATTTCAGGTAAAACTTATACGATTTGAGTTCGAATGCCCTGGTACGGTCGAGAGTGGGAAGAGTCCGCTTTCCCTCTTCAAATGATCTCACATAGCCACGTGCATACAACCACCAACAGGGAAGTCCTACTCATTGACTTCTCGCACCACCGGTGTTGTTTACAAAATTCAGAGGACGAAAACCAAATGTCCGGCGCCTTAACCGGGTTGCTGTACACGGAGAAATCACCTAGGAGAGTTAGGAAATTTCGATTTCAAACCAATGGTGCACATGGGCTCCAGGATCCTCAAGAAACAAATGCCGTATGAACCTATCGTTGGTCACCGGCTTCCATTGGACTGCATCTCCTGACGATGCTCCACTGCATTGTGGATCACACATTCAGGTCGAAGGCTCTGGATGTGGCCCCCTAAGAGAACCACCTACTTCGGTTTGGGCACCCGGGCAGTATCACAGCCCTCACACATATCAAATGGAGTTTGTGTGGTGCATATGTATTTGGTGCCTCCTTGTACCAATATCTATGTGTTTAAATAAACAAATAAATAAAACCGAATGATATTATTTCAACCGTCTTAACAAAAGTGATTTAGGTTTAAATTAATGACTCGATTCTCTCTCTCTCTCTCTGGAAGTATTACAAAGTTGGTCTAGATCAAGCAAGTAACAGTTACAAATGTTTATGTAATCGACTTTAAACATCAAGAGAATAATCAGTTAGTAGATAGAGCAAGATCTGAAATGTGTTGATTAAAAATCATTATATTATATTGCATCAATGAGGGTATAAAACAATCGAGATCTAAAATTTCTACGCCATTATGAATTATTAAAATCTACACTAATCTAAAATTGATATACACCTGATTTGCTATAGGCTTGTTTTTTTTTGCATAAAGTGGTAGACTAATTAGACGTTAAAATTAGAAACTACTCAAAGTACGTTTCCATAGACAGCATCTTTATCAATCACACATTCGAAGAAATTTATTTTACTAATAACGATCAAGATGCTTTCATCAATTACAATGGAATGTCTAAAATTCACTCAAATATACTAATGAAAATTTTACCAAGCCGTATCAGGTATTGAAGTTAATTATTTTGCCATTAGATGGTTAGTTAGCCACTTGTTATTAGAACAATAGATCGTGTACTGACTGAAACATCAGATTTCTTATACATTGACTTACAAGCCATGTGGTACTCATCAGTCTTCACAAAATAATCCATAATACATTCGTCATTTATTAAGATAATGTTAACAGGATAGAGAATCTTGACGATTACATGCTCAGTGAAAGCTCAAATCTATGATGACTGGTTCGTTTTTAGCAAGAAAACACGAATGGACGAATCATATAGAAGCTACTCGTGTAAATTCTAGCCTTCGACATGGTTAGCCAGCAACTTCTTATAGGTAAACTTGCATCTTATGGGGTTCAAAATCCCTGTTAGAAGTGGTGTAATACAAGGTAGTATCTAATGCCCTTTGCCCTTTTTAGTGTTTATCAATGATATTTGTGAAAGTTTTTGTGTGGGTAAGCCTCTGCTATATCCAGATGATCTTAAAGTAATGTATTCATCTTCTTTTCATGAGCTGAACAATATGCAAAATTGCATCAGCATGGAGCTTAACAAGGTAGCACAGTGGTGCTCAAAATGGCAGCTGAAGTTTAATACAGCTTATTATTATTTTTTATTATTTGAACACGAATATTGGTACAAGAGGCCACCAAATATATATGCGCCACACAAAACAATGGGAATTTGAAGAGGAGAAGGAAAAAATGTGAGGAGCGTAAAGAAAAGAACAATAACGAACAGATTAGTGTAACAATAATAATGGGGGAAACGAAAAGGTACAATCAGAAGAAATCTTTTAGCTAAGGAAGAAGCAACCACTTTTTATGAAGAAAGTAAAAGGTTACAGCAGGATCGCCACTGGCTTTTATTCTGAGTCATATCTGATAAGGTCTCTAGCCACTGTGTCGCACCATCTCTTGGACCCCAGCCAGAGAGTCGTGAAGGACCAACACAAGCCAGTCTTTTACAGCTTTCTTTAATACCCCGACACCATGTCATACACTGACAGCTCTCCACGTTTTCCAACCGGCCTAAGCGTCGGCAAATAATGGATGAGGAATTCTCTCGGACGACATTCGTGGAACATGTCCAAGCCACCGAAGTCGGTGTTTCAAGTCTTGCTCCGAATAACGATTAATACAGCTAAATGTGGATGGATATGCTTCGGCAACACATCACTCAACCTAGACCTTACCATAAATGGAGAAGTGTTATCGAGGTCACATAGAGTAGTAGACTTAGGACTTAGATACTCCCAAGACTTGTCGTTTACAGAACAGATATTAAAACAGACCTCTAAGTCTCAACGTCTTATACGTTACAAAACTCGAAACCTTTATAACAATCAGTCACGTATTTTAATGTACAAAGTTTGTGTTCGATCACTTCTAGAATATTGCAAGTTTATTCTTAGCAGTGCGCGCATAAAGGATAAATTAAGGCTGGAATCAGTAGAGACGATTTACACTTCATATTCTTGGAGCTGATTGTACCTTAACTTATAATTCTAGATACAATAAACTTGGGTTAGACCCTTTATGGAAGAGGAGACTCAAGTTAAATCTTATCTTTTTCTTCAAACTATTTAATAAACTATCCTTTACATCCAATCACGTGATTCAATATGCAGAAACTTCTCATTATGACATCAGTAATTCCTTGTCACTAGTGAAACAAACTTATTCTAAATCATCTGTTTATATGAAATTACTTCACTTGTAAATTTTCTAGACTCTGGAATAACCTACCACAATCTATCCGTACGATAAAATCACTCCCATTATTTGTTCACTGCATCGATGCATACTGCTCCTCTGAAACTGCATTGAATGTTCTAGCACCTGTAAGTGTATCTCATTCCACAAGTGATATTATAGGAACTTTAAATGTTTAGTCATTTTTATTAGTGTATTCCCTAAGTAAAACCACCTACTTGCTGCCACTTCATGTTAACACCGTCCCCAGCAAGTTTAACTCATTTGAATAACATCAACAGTATATCAATGTGTCACATGACACACGCATTTAGGTAGACCTGATTCATATATTTTGGTAATTACTGCTTTGTTGTTCCGTGCTCTCTATTTTCGTTTTAATTTCTCTAGTTGTAGATAATTATCATTAATTCGATCTGACACATGAAATGACCTTAAATACACCGTTCATAAATCAACAGGCTGTGTCCATTTAGGAAAAATTAAAAGTTCCAGGCTGATGCATTGGATCGCTGTAATACATGTATTACCTAAACAATTACTGAACTAGTATACTTAAAACTTTCTTTTATCACATGTTTGTTCTGCATGTCTATCGTTTTTACTTATATCAAATTGATCATGCCTGTAAACTGGCATGAATTCTGTTATTATTATTTTCAGAACATATAAATTATTTATAAACTTTTGTATGAATACAAATGTTCATTACTGTTCCAATTCTATGGGAATCTATATCGTACTTAACTCAATCTTGTTTTGATTAACGTCAAATCAAATGAAGTGCAGTAGTGAAAAAAACTATTAAACAAGAAAGAACGTAAGGAATTGGAATGTGACTGTAGACTGTAGTATTTATTTCATAGTCCGTCAAAACAGAAAAAAATGTGAAAGAGAAAATCAATCAATGTAAACTAATGTCTTATTAGCTTAAAATAATCGACTTTACAAGCTGAAAGAAACAATTGCAAAATTGATGGTCACATGATAGGAATATTGGCACTAAGTGGTTGTTAGGAAAAATAATAACAGTGGAAAACAATCTACAGCATATTTTTTACAAATTAATGCAACCCATTCAACAAGTACACATTAAGGTACTAGACTTTTCATCCATACTGTGTATGAAAGTTAGTGATAATAACCGAATCACTAAACTAAGATGGATGAATCGGGGTTCGAACCTCTGAAGGCCAAATGCTTTAACTACTAAGTCGTCACCTAACAGTGAATTAACAATTAACCCCTATTAAAGAACCAAATGGAATTTTTACGATGAAAACATATCTAGCATTTAACAAAAATAGCATGCTACAGTTATCAACGATTAGACATATGAAACAAACAACATGATCATCATGACTTCACAGTTTGAATTACTTCTTTAATGGGGTAATTACTTTAACAATTAGATTAACATTGACTAAGAGTGAGAATACATGGAGTAAGTAGCCTACGCAACTACAAATGACTTCCGCTCCAGGAAAGAAAACATTTCACATAATATCAACGAGTAACTCACCATTTCAGTTAACCGTTGTTCCAATTCACAAGCATAACTTTTTGATTGAGCTATTTCTTCATGTAAACGAACTAATTCGTTCGAAAGACCTCTTCGATCTGCTGCTGCCGCAGCACTGTACGCATCAACCGTTAAGGCGGGCAATAATTCCGGCGATAATAATTCATTAGGACTAGTTGTTGTCGTTCTTGTTGTACAAGACATTTCAGTTTGAGTAGTGACATCAGTAGTCTGTCAGAAAATGAATATAGGTGAGATAAAAAGCGGATATCCTTTATTTAAGAATAAAAAAAGGAAACTCGTTTATATGTTAAACAGAGTTATGCAAGATTCCTACCTCAGTTATTGATAGCCTATTACTGATAATTTGTTCAAGCTCATACAAACGCTTAGTTTTTTCCTCAAGCAGTTGTCTAGCTGAACCAAGTTCTTCATCGAATTGTGACTGAAAGAAAAAGCAAATTTAGATAATAAGGAAAATTTCTACACATATAGGAATCAGAAAATACGATGACGCAACAGGGGTAATGATAGTAATATTAATAATATTAATAATAAGAATCTCTAACTATTGATTGGTTTGATGGGAACATGTAAACTCGGAGATAGATGATTTACAACAAATGTGATAGAAGCGAGGAAGAGTGAGTGTGTGTTGAATCGCAATAAGCGAAAAATAACGTTTTCTGTGGAAAACTTGGAAAACATTCTTATGAATACTAATGTGTGAAAATACATTGCATGATATAACAAATTCACCAAGAAAATTATGATGGATATTTGTTACTATTAGTAAGTCTAATAAAATCTATCAACAAATTTGATCCGGAGAGTTAAGTGTAATCAATCGAAACACATAAATTCGGTCATTGTATAAAGGTAAGTATCATTGTGTTTATAACGATGTGACTGACATTTCAGATTGTCAACTATTAGAGTACATAACACTTAATGACAGTAACGTATTTAAGAACAACAGGTACGGGTATTCGCTTTTGTCTTATAAATGAATGAATGTCCATGATAAACTGGGTAACGAAATAACCAATAGGTCAGTGTTGATTATTTAAATGTTTTATCAGTATAAAAAACAGATAAGCAAAAAAGAATAACTATGACTTTTATTACTACAAAAAAGTCCTTTTATACAAAACAAACCTAATTATTGGATCATTAACTTGAACTCTACTTGACTTAATGGAATTTGAGCAAACAGGTAACACTACTCAGAATTATATAACAGTATAAAAACACTGAGTTTTATATCGTGAACCAACAGTTAACCAATATTTAAGGTTTGTCTGGTATAACGAAACACGATTTAAAAACTGTAATAGGATAAACCTATTAGAATATAAGCTAAATATCAAACTAAGATACTACTTAATTTCTTGAGCTGAAGTATACAAAACTTGACATCTAATCATATGAAATATTAAAAAAAACTCTTTACACCACATTAAAGAAACAACGGTCAAGCGTTCCGTTCATCGCTATATATTGTTTATGATTATGGGACTATATGTTATATTGACAATTCTACGAAATGTCCTCAGAACTTATTGAAAATCAACCTGTGAAAGAATAAATGGACAATCACATTGATTGAAATGAGCTTACTTGTAGTTTCGATATGAATAAACGGGCAGATTTCAAATCATCCTCTAATACTGTTCCCAAATTTTCACCGGGTTTCAAAATAGACAAATCTTGACATGAATTATTCAAAATGGGATGCTGATCAACTTTAGGATAAAAATGCAAACAACGGTGTGGTTTAAATAAACTATAAACTGAATAAGTGAATATCATCAGAAATTAGAACAGAAATAATGTTGGTGGGATTCTAGTGAACACGATTAACAATATTGCCCCCAAATGCCCTGGTACGGTCGAGAGTGGGGAGAGTTAGCTCTCCCTCTCCAAATGCTTTCACATGGCCACGTGCATACAACCACCAACAGGGAAATCCTACCCATTGCCTTCTCACACCACCGGTGTTGTTTACAAAATTCAGAGGACGAAAACCGAATGTTCGACGCTTTAACCGGGTTGCTGCACACGGAGAGTCCACCTAGGGGAGTTAGAAAACCCTCATTCCAAACCAATGGTGCACATGGGCTCCAGGATCCTGAAGGAACAAATGCCGTGTGAACCAATTGTTGATCACCGGCTACCATCGGGCTGCATCTCCTTACGTTGCCCATTGCCTTGTGGATCAGACCTTCAGGTCGAAGGCTCCAGGTGTGGCCCCCTAAGAAAACCACCTACTTCGGTTTGGGCACCCGGGCAGTATCACAGCCCTCACACATATCGAATGAGATTTGTGTGGTGCATATGCATTTGGTGGTTCTTTGTACCAATATCTATGTGTTAAAAAAAAGTTAAACGTACATAAAATTTCACATAAAAATGAGGATTTACGGTGTTAAGGTTACTATTTCTTTTATATAACTCATTTACCAAGGATAGTTTTGTATGTTCGACTATTTATATGTACAGGTTAACGATACAACTCAATTGTCTGAAAGTAAATGCACCTAGATTAGAACTTACAACCTACTGGTTGAAAAAGATATCGAGTATCATCCTATTTTAAGTAATTGTTCACAACTGACATGATTGTATGATAGAAAGGTGTTGATCAGAATTTCCCTAAGATATATATTCATTCAATAAAATGATCGGTACGTGACGATTAAATGACAAAGAAAGCCATAAGATATAAATAATTTAGACAAATTTCAAATGATATACGTAGGTTACTAGAATCATGTTTATTATCAGCATATCTACTTAATAAATCCGTTCAGGACCAAGTATAAAATTGTAAACTAGCTTTGTTCGATGAAACTTGGTGATACTTGATATAGCTCGGTACGATCATGGAATTACAAATCAGACTTCGTCAGTCGAGTAAATAAGATCAGATAAAATGAATGCCCTAGATTTACGACATACAATTACAATTAACTAGGACAGATGGTGAATCAATCAGTCATAGTCAACGTAGAATCTGACAGGATGTATACTGATTCGATTTTTTAAAAGCCGAATAGACAGTTTAATTTACATTATTAGATAGTAGTGATTTTCAATCCTCAATGTAACTATGCATAAACACATTTGATTGGATCTCCTCCATGAAGGTGTATAAGTCCCCTCAGTAACAATAAAGCAAACGTGTTTTGATACTCTTAATTGTTTGATTTATTATTTTCTTTACACAAGATATTCTGGTGACTTTTATCAGCTGGAACATTAGTAGAAATATGATTTTTAACTGAATAGAAATACTGTGTGTATACCTTCTTCTTTATGTACATATTTATAACATCTGACCGACAATAATACAAGCATTTAACTTCTAGTCAGTGTGTTGCAATTGATATAGTATCAGTAGATTTCAAATGCTTATTTTCTGTGCACATTATGTAAATTGAATTGAAGATTCATTAAGATAAAAAGAGGCTACAAATGAGATTTCTGGATTTGTAACCAATGAATTGCCTGGGTATATTTGGGTGGCTATTATTCCACTGAATCTTAAAAACACTGGTGAACTCAGGTCTTAACCTAACAGTATTTGTGACTATTTTTCTTCCTTTTTATTTTCTGGTCCATTGGATTTCATTCTCCATTGGTCCTGTTTTGTTATTTTTCCTGCTTTGACTAGCTTGTTTAAAGTCTTTGAGATCTGGTTGTCTAATTTTTTGACGGTATTTGTATCCATAAGTTTGTATGTGCTCTTATCTTCAAGTAGTTCTTCGGGTTTTTTTAACGTATTCTTCTTTGTCCATGACTACTGTGGTGCGTACTTTGTCCGCTGGTATTATGACAATATCCTTTCTATTTCTGAGTTCCTTCAAAGCCTTTTGTTCTTGTGGAGTCAGTTGGTTGTTTTCCTTCACCTGTTGAGTTAGCGGTACTATAGTTTGTCTTATTTCCTGTTGTGTTTCTTCACTGATTCCGGAAGTTTTGAGTGATGACTCTAGTGCTGAGAAGAATCCCAGCTTTGGGGCGTCGCTTGTATTGTAGTTTAATCCTTTTTGAAGTAGTTTTTCTTCCGTATTTGTTATTGGTTGTTTTGACAGATTGATCACGCAGTTGTTTGTGTTTTCTTCTATGGGTGGTTTTGAGATCTTGATTGGTTTTTTCTTTAAGGTGTTTCTTTTTTGTTCTCTGAGTCGTTTGCATGATATCTCGATGGCTGCTGTCAAGATTTCCAAATGTTCTGACGTGAGTGTCCTTTATAGCTTCATCTTTTGGTCCTCTATGACATGTTGGTATTTGCGAATCCTGTAGTGTGCATCCGTTATCATTAGGTATACCACTTTTCTTCGCGACTGTACAGATGCATTTCATGGGTTTTATCAGTCATAGTATTCATATGAAATCGATTTTAGAATTATGATCAGAATTTGGTTGATTGAAAAATATTTTATGTATATATACTCATAATAGTAAACTGGTTTTTTTCGCGGGGGGGGGGAATAGTTTACAGACATTTATCTTAACTGACAGATTGGACAGAAACAAACCATCTTTTTAATCAACGGTTAGTTGGTTGAATAACACCATGTGAATGAATAATCCACATTTTGTTTAACATAGTTACAAACTGGCTGAGATAGAAATTAAGGACAGTATGAGATAAAATTTTCAACATTAGTTTTTATATTCATATATTATTTATTTACATTAATTCGACAATCTAAACAAGGTCATTGAGACTATAAGTCCACAACAAAATAAAATGTCATCCAACTAACGAAAATACACTGGAACCACTGAGTGACAGTTCTAATGAACTATGTAAACTTGTGCAGCTACACGAGATTGTGTTTTCAGCCACATTTAGTCTTCGCTAATCTTCATGATCTGTAATGGAAACTATGTCTACATGGAAAATCATAGTAAATTAACCTGTTGTTAGAAAATCTGATGGTAATATTGATATGAAGCAAAGGAATAGGATTGTGTACACACTAAAACGATAGACAAGAACTTGGTTGAGCCATCTGTGAAGCAGACAACACATCCGTTTACCTACTGAGGGATAGGAATATTTCTCAGAATTTTGGGAGTATGAGACACAGGGATTAGACAACAGAAATTTTTCAAATACTGCTTAAGAATAGTGGGACCACCAAGTGCATAATGCCGACATCAGAATTTTTCTATACATTAAGATCAACCCTTTACTTAGACATTTCAATTCACTCAATTGTCTTCACCTATGTAAACTTTTCAAATCCTGTTCATTTATTATGTAACCCATCTTATCAGTTTTTTGAACTTCAGGA
Organism: Schistosoma haematobium; assembly: GCF_000699445.3. NCBI lineage: Eukaryota > Metazoa > Platyhelminthes > Trematoda > Strigeidida > Schistosomatidae > Schistosoma > Schistosoma haematobium. The sequence goes on along the minus strand of NC_067199.1, from coordinate 618,754 downwards.
ATCTTGTGTAAACCCTTTATTACCTCTATAATTATCATATAGTTTATTTTATGTCTCTGAACCTCATTAATACATTATACACCCCTTGGTTTTTGATTCCAGTACCAAATGACATCCGAACTGTTCCTGTACACGTATAGAGAGTTATTATTGATAACCTTTGTCATTCCAATTCTTTTCATTCATATATGTCAATTGTTTGGCACTAAATCTTACCTTAATGTAAGCAGCTGATGACAAACCACGAAATACAATGAATTCACATTATTCTGCATGCATGTTTATTCTGGCTTTATTTAGAATTATTATAAGGTTTTTTAGGTTCAACAATTGAAGGCAAATACCGGATATGCGGCAAGAACTCGAACAAAAGTTGTGATAACGTACAAAACAACTCTACCTACTTCCAGTTTCCCCCCCCCCAGTTAGTCCAAGAATCTTGTTAACAACTTTTGTTGGACGAGACTGAAGAAGATTCAATTTACATCCAAGCTAATTTAATGATTATTAATTAGTTTTATTAATTGAATAATTATTATAGAATAGAAAATCAGTGAAATAATCACTATAATGAAAATGTACTGAGAAACAAATAACCAAATACAACTGACACACAGTGAAAGTTAACAGATAAAAATCAAGAAAATGCGTTGAAATCGACTGAATCAAAATTAAAATTGATTTTTATTCTTGTACTAGGTATTTGGAAATACAGTATCTTCAATATAAATCATTAAAGTAGAGTGCTAGTCAATGATAGTGTTTTTTAGCCAGTTAGTTTTCTATGGGATGGAGTTGCTAACCGCATACCTCATGCCCAACCCTCCTCCTTTACACGGGCTTGGGACCGGTAGTAACTCTAGAAGTGCTACAGGCGGAGAGCTACTACAACTATCGTCAAGAAGTTACGAGTATTTATAAATAGTTGTCTACGCAAGATACTCAGCATATATTAGCTGGATGTCATCAGCAACAACCTACTGTGGGAGAGAACAAACCAACTTCCAGATGAAGAGGAAATTAGGAAAAGATAATGGAAATGGATAGGACATACATTACGCAAATCACCAAACTGCATCACGAGGCAAGCACTAACTTGGAATCCTGAAGGGAAACGAAAAAGTGGGATGACGAGGAACAAACTACGTCGGGAAATAGAAGCAGATATGAAAAGGATGAATAACAACTGGAAAGCGCTGGGAAGGATTGCCCAGGACAGGGTTGGATGGAGTATTGGTGGGAGGCCTATGCACCTCCACGAGGAGTAACAGGCGTAAGTAAGCTAGTCAATGATAAAACTAGTGTATATTAATAAAATAATGATAAATCAACAAATCAACTTACCGATTTTATTTCCTTGTTCACTACATTCAATTTCTTCTATATTGCACTTAGATTGATGAATATCTAATGATTTATTATTGGGTTGATTTTTTATGGAATATTGAAGTTTAAGCTGTGTTGACATTTCATGTTGTTGTCTTATATCCTTTTCGATCATTTCACGTTCACGTAGCTGTTGCAACAACTTAAAAATTACAATAGAAAACGTTTCATAAGACATACTATGAATAGAAAATAACTGTTAGAATACAATATGAATAACAATGATAACAAGAACTTCGACAGAGAGCATGGATGATATGGTAGCATTCGAGCCAACACCTAATGGGATTATACTACAAAATAGATTGGAGATATGCCATACTGATGGGTATCCACTAATACGAAACATATGTCAAACACCCTCCACCTTACAAGTAAATATCGAATTAGCTGTGTGCTTGAATAAGTGTAGCGATTATAGAAAAAATCACAATCCTTCTTGTCAGTAGCCACCAGAAGTGCAAATTTGTGTACTTGGCTTTGAGCCTTATTCGAAGTGTAAAGATTATGAATACTATATCGCTGCCCGGACCGAAGTAGTCGGAGTGGGATCAGAACCTGCAGCTTAATGGCTGGAAGTCAAACGTCTCAACCACTGAGCCGCTGCTTTGAGAAAATAAATATTTATTTATTTTATTTCAACACATAGATAATGGTACAAGGAGGCACCAAATACATATGCGCCACACAAATCTCATTCGATATGTGTGAGGGCTGTGATACTGCACGGGTACGCAAACCGAAGCACGTGGTTTTCTTAGGGGGCCACACCCCGAGCCTTTGACCTGAATGTGTGATCCACGAGGCAGTGGAGCATCGTCAGGAGATGCAGTCCGATGGTAGCCGGTGACCAACAATTAGTTCATACGCCATTTGTTCCCGCAGGATACTGGAGCCCATGTGCACCGTTGGTTTAGAATCCGGTTAAAGCGCCGGACATTAGCTTTTCGTCCTCTCATTTTTTGTAAACAACACCCCCGCCATGAGAAGGCAGTGAGTAGGACTTGCCTGGCAGAGGCTATATACGCGTGGCCATGTGGGAACATTTCGAGAGGGAGAGCGGACTCTCCCCACTCTCGGCCGTACCAGGGCATTTGGGGACTCATAGATCGGCCTAGAGTAAAATTAGTCCACTGCTAACTGATACATGCCATAAAATTCTATCAATTTGTTCTATGGTGATTTTAACGCACAAAAACACGATTTCCAGTTTAATAATTCATGTTATCAAATAAATCATAGTTTAAGGCTCGCATAATATCAAGTAACAGGTTCACTTATAATTCATATTCGTTTGTGCTAGCCATAAATAGGAGTACTGTGTGATAGAGAATGCTTTTGTATGTTAATAAGCACACTTATATTTCTAAAGATTCGTTTTTAATAAATCACTATATGATTGAACAGCTTCAGTAAATGGTATCGTTGAAAAGAAAATTGTCTTCGCTGAATTACATTAATCCTTCATTCAATGACACAATAGGCTACTCTAGTTATTCAAAAATATTTTCTTAGATATGAATCTTACTTGAGCTTCAACATCACGTAATTTTGACTTGAGTTCTTCAATTTCACTACACTTAATACGTCTTTCCTTGAACTCTCTTAATTGAGAAAGCTGTTGATCTACCTATCGATAATAAAGTTTAAAACGTTTTTGTTATTTTATACTATAACAAAAAACTAAATTTTATAAGATTTCGTAAAAAAAAAAGTGAACACAAATATTTAGTGTACAAAGTATATAACCTTTCTTTCCAACATATGCCATGGATCGTATGATGTTTGGAAGTAATTATAAGAAAACTATTTTAATTGACTTACTTTAAACGTGATACAACGAAATAATTAAGTATAAGTTTATAGGTACGGTGCTTTGAGCCGTAGATATTGTACATAAGTCAGTAATACTACAGTGACTTTCTAAAACCGAAGTATAGGTGAGGAGTAGAACTAAACAATAGTCCAATAAACAATTAATATACCTCAAATTCAAGGTATAATACAACAAATCTCAACATACTCATTCCGAAGATTGAAATTTTAAACTCAAAGAAGAATGTGCTTACGGCTGAACCATAAAATTATTATACTCTATTGGGTGCGAAGATTTTAAGCACTGATATTAGTGGAAATGAAACCTCAATATCGAACATATTCATGGCTACCAAGTTTCCGTAATATAGCTGGCCTATAATGGATTTTACATACCTCCTTGCATAACCCTATACATTTCTTCCAACAGATAAAACTACATCTTAGAGACGATCTTTTACCTTTTGAATAGTAGACAGAAACCAGTTTGATGTGATCTGGAACTATCATCGTTTTTATTATTATTATTATTATTATTACTATTACTATTACTATTACTATTACTATTATTATTATTATTATTATTATTATTATTATTATTACATATTCATTAATTTACTTTGACCTATTTAACTAGTAGAAACTCTCACCACACAAAATCGACACACATTATCTCTTTGAGCTGATGATCTATAGAAAAAGTAATGATAAGATATTGTTTAGTTCAACAATTTTACTGGTATATACATCAAATATTGATGGCCAGGAGAAACGGATTTGCTCTTTTTGAATCACATATCAATATGAATATGAAACCAGTTGAATAAGTCAATAACTACTTGACTCAGTAGCTCGATGTAAAAGGCATTGACGTTTGAAGCGGAAACTGTGTTCGATTCCCAACGTAAACATCAACACGGATGATGTAGGTGCATCCACCTGATGGTCCCAAATAGGATGAAGCATGTGTTCTAAAATCCAGTGTAAACCCCAACCCATCAATTCTACACTTCTCACGTTTACTGATCCACCTAACGAGGGGGAATTCCGCAAGGAACTCCAACCATTGAAGCGCTACAAATCACAAGGCCCAGATGACTTACCTCTGGCCCTTTTTAAAGATGGTGGTGACTTTCCGGTTAAGGAAATGACTGAGCTGTTTACAAACGTCTGGCAATTAGAGTGTTCCAACATAATGGAATGAGTCGATAGTTGTCCCTATCTTTAAAAAGGGTTAACGTCGTTTCTGTAACAACTATCGAGGGGTAAGTCTACTTTCTATTGCGTCCAAACTATTGGCTTCAGTCATCCTTCGTAGATTGTTCAAAACTCGAGGAATATTGACTTGCGATGAGCAGTCTAGTTTTTGTTCTTGTCAAGAATGTTAGAACACCGTCATACTTATCAAAAGCTAACAATCGTAGTGTTTCTTGACATTACGGTCGCCTTCGATTCGCTGGACAGGACTGTTTTTGGGGATTGTCTATTGAAGAGGGGTATGCCTAAAAAGTTCATTAACACCTTGAAAGCCCTATATACAAACACCTTAGGCAGAGTGAGGGTATACAACAAATTCTCTGCATTGTCCCATTCAAGCAGTGAGGTGAGACAGGGTTGCCCAATCTCACCATTCCTCTTCAATTTCTTCATCGACGATGTTCTGGAAACAGCTCTGATGGATGTGTGGATCTGTTGTCTGGAGAAAGACTTCTCGATCTTGAGTATGCGAATGATATTGTCTTACTGTGGAATAACACCTAAGCCATGTAATACGCACTTAATCAGTTGGCAATTAGTGTCCGCAAGTACGGTATTTGCTTTGTACCTTCCAAATGCGAGGTACTTTTACAAGATTGACAAGACCCTGAACCTGAACTCAACCTGAGTAGTGAGCGGATAAAAGTAGTTGAGAAGTTCGTATATCTGGGTAGCTGCACAAGTGCTGATGGTAGCGAGAACGACTAGATCAATTTATGTGTGGTGAAAGCCAGAGTAGCTTCTGCCAATCAGGGACATCTCTGGAGCAGAGAGGTAGTCAGTGTATGACAGTGTCGTGGTATGGAAGAAAGTTGTACAGGACAGGCTTCTGTTGGTCCTTCACAACTCCTTGGTTGGGGTCCTAGAGATGGTGCAACACTGGCAAGAGAAGTTACCAGACATGACTCAGAACGGAAGCCAGTGGCGATCCTGATGTAACTTTATTTTACGTTCTCCATAAAAAAATGAACGTAACTTCTTCAACCAAAAGAATTCTTTTCAGTTGTATTTCTCTTAACTGGACTTTTTCCTATTATTATTATTGTTGTTATTATTATTATCATTATTATTACTTCACCCTCATACACCAATTCCTGTTCGTCGTTGTTCTTTTGTTATACGCACTTTACGTTCTCTATCTCTTTACAACCTCGTTATTATTGTATGACGCATATATATTTGGTGCCTCCTTGTACCAATGTTAACGTGTTTTAATAAATAAATAAAATGACTGAGTCAAACCGCAATGATGTCTAAGCAAAAAAAGACTAGCCTACACTTGAATACCTTCATATAGAATGAATAAAGGTACATATAATAAACTGCTTACTTTCAGACGAAGATCTTCACATTCTTGCTGTAAATCAATTTTTTCCATTTCCAACTTTCGTGTATGAGCCATTAAGTCTTGAAAGCCCATAACGCGTAGTTTCAAACTGAGTCAAAAAAAGAAGTTACGAAAAAAGATTGGTATGTGAAAATTTAACTTTAACGAATACTTTATTTATTCATTTATAAAACGAAACGGTAAAATGGGGGGTTTAAATAGCATCGTCTGGTACGGCCATGTCATCTGCATATTCAATGAGTCTTTTCTTCAGGTAACAGATTCACATAATCAACACGTACTTCCTTCAAAGCTGCTTGCAAAATATTGTTGACAGCAAAATCAAGGAGGAATGGAGAAAGTGCACAACCCTGTCTACCACTACGTGTGGACTAGAGATAATTCTGTGACCTTATTCTGAGGTGTTTGTGTACAGAGCCTTACTAAACTTTTCAAGTGCAGAATTATTCAACAGAAAATTATCAAATACGGCTTTGCCCAACAAATCGAAGCGGATCCTGACATAAAAAAACAGCTGTTGGTCTGCAGGTGTGGCGGCGTTCAAGTGTTTGGAGGAGAGAGGATGGATCAGGAGATCCACAGCCCAGTCATCTGTTGTGCAAGAATTATTTATTTATTTATTTGAACACGAATATTGGTACAAGAGAGCGCCAATATATATGCGCCACACAAAACAATGAGAATTCGAAGAGAAATAGAAAAAAAAGCTAAGGAGCGCAAAAAGAAAAAGAGAACAATAACGAAGAGATTGGTGTAAGGTAGTATGGTAGAAATGAGGGAACGGAAAGGTACAATCAGAAGAAATCTTTCAGGTAAAGGAGACACAACCACTTTTTATGAAGAAAGTAAAAGAAGGTTACAGCAGGATCGCCACTGGCTTCTATTCTGAGCCATATCTGATAACGTCTTTAGCCACTGTGTAGCACCATCTCTCAGACCCCAACCAGGGAGCCGTGAAGGACCGACAGAAGCCAGTCCTTTGCAGCTTTCTTTCATACCACGACACCATGTCATGCACTGACCACCTCTCCGCTTCTTCCAACCAGTCCCAGAGTCGGCAAATAATGCACGGCTTGGAATTCTCTGGGACGACATTCGTAGAACATGTCCAAGCCACCGAAGTCGGTGTGCAAGAAATAATGATTAGGACAACTTACTTCTTAATTTCTTCCTCTCGCAAAGCCAATTCATTACGACAGTGTGCTAATTCATCTCCCTGATCATGAAGGGCTGTTAGTTCACGAGATAAACGGAGAGCCCGTGATTCTGATTCAGTTGCTCGAACAGTGGCTTCTTCAAGCTGTTTTCGTAATCCAGAAACTAAACTCTCCGCTTCATCTCTACAAATTCGTTCCTTTTCAAGTTCCACTGCTAAACGACGCTTTTCACGTTCTGATTCCCGAAATTGTGTCTGCAAAATAGGCCAAAACAGGTCTCATAAGTCTCACAACTAGAAAAGCATGGAATGGATATTTTGACTAAAAAACAGGACTATGACATGCATAGTGAGAAGTACACCTCATAGTCGCCCATGAAATCTAGGACCTCACTGCAATGTCTATTTCTCTCTCTCTTCATATTAGTTTTGGTTAGATAGCATAGTTTGAGCAAAATCGTTTAATAACTATGCAATGTGTAAAGGCTTGAGTTGTTAACTAAGAGTAGATTTGTATAATTTGATTTGAGTGCCCAGGCTGAACCTCATCAGTAGGAAGCACTACGATGTGCACGAAACATCCAGAAAAGATGCAGAGAAGCTTGGACAATAATTGCGGCTTATAGACATAACCTCTTAATCAACCATGGCTTTGAAAACTGCATCAAAAACGCGGTAAATAGTACAGCCGAGTTTACGTATGACCAAGCAGTTAGTGTCATATACAATTTCATAATACCGCAGAGTCAAAAGACTGAATTTTCGTTTAAAATAACGAAAGCACTGATTTAACTTAATTTTTAAATGCATATTAATGTACTCAGTTTTGAGTCACAGTTGTGCATGAAGTCCATGTATACTTAAGTTACCCAAACTGGAGTTTTTAGGGGTTCAAACCAGCATGATGGTTTGAATTGTAATGATTCGGGTAACATCGGGAAACCAAGCTTAGTCCAATTACCTACGACCATCGTCAAGTTCAAAATTAGTGGTTATTAGCCGAAAATGTACGGTACTAACCAATCGGATAAAATTATATAAATTCCAATAAATAGAATGGCAATGAATGTAGTTTGACTAGAAACATAAAAACGGAGGTATATTTCTATGTGGTACATCAGCAGTTTTAATATTATGAAACCGCTTAGTTTGGAATCAGTAGAAAAAAATTTCCCACTGTGTCGGTTAAATTTAAACCTTTTTAAATAACAAAATACAAAACCGAGTAATGTAAATAACCGTAGAAAACTTCATGAGTTGAGGTGAAAAATAGTTCACAAGAACACTAAAAAGACATGTATATTTACCTTGTGTGTCAATGATGGAGAATCTAGGAGGAACTTTAGGGATGTGAGAGGCGAGGCTAGAGGTGGAGGCGCATGATGAGTATGATTCGCATTATGTTCCGAATTATCGGTTAAATTCAATCTAGATGCAATACACAGACTTCGATCAGGAGTGTTACACAATGAAAGATTATTGGGTCTGTGATCAATACCATTTTTTAGCTTGTTTGTATGTCTATTAGCATATTCTGTAGGCGAATTAGGGCGAGTGAATTCAAATCCCAATGTGTTCACCGAAAGACCATAATTTCTATTGTCATTACAAATCACTTTTTGTCCGTTACACGTGTCTGTTGAAGATGGTGGCCTAGATGATGGTTCTGAGACTTCTTCCTGTATAAGCAAATTAAAAGTTACGATTCAGTAATGAAACAAAACCAGATAATCGTCTATATAAGAGTTGTGAATACCGAACGTGCGATGTTTTATCGTGTAGGAGTAGGTTAGAAAGCTAGGGCAGGCCAGACCAAAACATAACACAAATCCATGAAGTCACTGACGAGTGGTCTGAGTCATGTCGGTAGGTGTAGACTACATGGTTGGGGACCGCGAGATGATAGCAACCGATGGTTAGAGACCTTGAATGAAATAGATCAAAATCGTTTGCAATGGAGCAGGTGCATCCACTCTTTGTGTTCCCCCAAATTCTAATCTTCTGAATTCTTCATGTCCACCATTTTCTTTCCAAATTTATTTCACTGAATTATACTCTTTGAATAACATCTTCAAACCCTAATGTGTTCCGATTACTGCTTATACTCTTACTACCTCTACCACTACGGAATTTGAGTTGACAACTGCATCTCTATGCTAATGTGGTGTGAAAACTCGAACTGATGTACGTACGTACGAAGTTCTACGTTGTTACTGACTGACTGAGTTAAGTCTCTGTCATACAATTCCAACCAACACGTTAGTTTATTTGCTAGGACGATACACAGACCTTTCAGTGTGTGTTGAAGCCTGTATAGTAGTGACTGAGTAATTTTATTAGAAACATGTATCAGAAAATTTTGAAGAGGTATTATCTGAAGCCAAGTATAAGTGTGGGACTTACTTCTATTTTACAAGTAATGGTTTGATGAGGAGGTGGCAAGTTATCAGTGTGGATAAGATGTGATGAATCGAGAATTCTGCTTGTGACCAGATCCCGAGTGAACTCATGACTGAGGGATAACTGGGTCATAGGAACTTGAATCAAATGAAATATGGCAGTTTGCATATCCAAACTCAAATCCAAAGCAGGATCCATGAACGACTGTTTGGAGGGACATTGAAGACATCCCAATAAAACGGTTAGGCATAGCTGAAGAGAAATAAGGTAAGTTCAGTTCAACTAAATATATTACAGTGCAAAATAAGAAGGGCACTTTTATACACAAATAATAGTACGGGCTATATTTAAACAGCTACTACGCGACAAAAGACGAGAATGCTCCTGTTGTGATTGACGACTTGGACATCCTACCTGAGAAAGTGGCAACAGATACGACAGTGGATACTCCCAAGGCTATCCGGAATCTCCAGTACAGCTTTATTGGTCCATATTTTCACCCCTGGGAATTGGATAACCAATGGAGAAAAAAAGAAACTACACCAAGTATCTATTTTTAAACTTAAGCTTAGAATAAAACATTCCTGATACTATTTTTTCGTTGACTTCAATAAAGCAGCAAAAAACTCCACTAAATTGTAGAATGCTAGGAAAATATGCAGGCATTAAGATATATCAAGTGTGTACTTAAAGTAACCACTTCCTACTAGCTATAAGGCTGGTGAAACAGCTACAATAACTGATGGAAACTGAAAAGACAACTTACCCCGAACAATTCCACATCGTTAGCCTTTCCAGAAATCACCCCTTTGATATCAAATAAATTAGAAACTCCAGGATGAAAAGTTGCTGAATATAATGAACGTGATGACTTAATCGCTTACCATCCAAAAATGAACCAATTCGATCCTTGAAACATTCTGAGGTAGTAACTGCTGGAAAAGCACCTCTAACTATTGTCATACATCAAACTGCTAACTTACGAAAGGTCTATTAGATTGTTGAGGATTTCGCCATCTATGAGGTTAACATTCCTCTCAGTTATTAATGAAATCCATTTTAATAGGCTCTCTTTCATAAAACCATCCATGAAACACCAGAAATACACGGGTTTACACACTAGGTTTGTGGGGATTACTTAACAGAAAGTTTGCATAAGAAAAAGAAACCGGACGATGGACAATGCCAACCAAGACTTTGACTTCCTATTACGCGCATTATGCAAACACTTACAGCGCGACCAGGGAATTTGATTCATGTAAACGATTCATGCGGCTCAAAAAGTTAAGAAAAGAACAGAAGAGTTTTTCGCCCAGCCAGCCTCCGTATCTAGTTACAATCAATTGAAGATGGCTCTAAGTAAGGACCTGAGTACACGAAACGTAAAGAAATGAATGATATTCTGGCAAATTATTCCGTCTCAGTTTGAAAGAGACAGAAGGCTGGATGACTTGTGTTAGCTCTGATGATGGAAGTATCTCAGTTGATCTAAGTTCATTTTGAAAGTCTCGACAAAAAGATTCAACCACATGTTAAATTAGAGAATCCTGCAAGTTGATGATTCGATGTAAAAGTCTGAAGTTATTTGACGAGTAAGTGGTTCTGGGCTTGTGAACATTTATGAATTGTCCTTAGAAATGTTGAGTTTTGAAATATAAGGGAAACGAGGGTATTCCGGATGTGAAATCATCATTAAGTAGCTTAAAGATTGTGACTAAGTTGCCTCTAATCCTATGTAACAGGGGGAATAGGTTTACTTTAGTCATTCGTCATACAGTCGCTTTGTTATTCCTGGAATCAACTTAGCTGAGGTTCTTCGAATATCTTCCAACTGATCAGCCTTATTCAGGCAAAAGCTGACTGCTTGTACGAGGTACTCAAGCTTATGTCAAATAGACATCGCATGCGAAGTCATGAAGGTTTAAAGACTAGAGGTAGTATGTATGGACCAGATGACTCTAAAACTTCCGGAAGCCATTGCATGGGAGTGCTAGTCAAGTCTTGATTGATGACAACTTATAAATCAACTTGTCTTGATAATGGGGTATTTCAATATCATGCACTGTGTATGTATTTGTGCCATGTTGACAAATATGCATCATTGTGCATTTGCAAGCATGTATCGGCAACTAACAAATCCTGAATAACCCAGACAATTTCCGTAGGTATTCGGAAACTCTAAAAATCCATTCTTTCTTTTATGGCCCTCGATGTTTAGATATCGTCAACATGTAAATAGACCGATGATGTTAGTAGAAAGGATTTTACACCCAGGAGAAATTGCACTGAACCCGGAATTATTGTAGCGGCTATTCTATCATGACGTCCGTGTGTTTAAATCCACTTTCGGACAGAGAAATCAATCTTCTCGAGTCATCATATGGACATATATTTGTCCTTACAGTTATTCGTTTGTGACCCTGAGCGTTTTGGTGAAAGCATGTGTTGTATCTCTATCCATCACAGCTTTCAACTTATTTCTTATGTAGCTTTTATAAACAGTGGGGTTTAGCCTAAGCATGAATACCTGATGCAGTAAGGAATTTGCATTTCGTGGCCTATTTATCCTTATCATCGTTCACGGGGTGAACTCGGTAGTACATTATACCCTGTGTCACTCCACCAAACATTATTATGCAGCTGGACAATTGTGATTCAACATATACTCTCTTGCGATCCGACTAGGAAAATGTTTATCTACAGAAGTTAATCCCAATCCCTGTATCTTTTTATCAAAGTAGCGGCCTTTTTCATGAGTTATTATAAACCCCCCACGGAAGTAGATGAAGGCTGGATTATGGAATTATATTTTGAATTCCTAAGAATACATCAAGGTTCGTCTTGAAGGACTTCAAGATAGTCACTTAAGTCACTTTACACATGAGCCTCCAAAACTTGACTGCGCTTTAAAAGTAGAAAAGTAGTTTATACTTCGTAGTGCCCCTTGAATCCCACTCTTCGTCACGATGAATCACCAAGATTGCCTAACCCTTCGATACTTTGTTTGGACAGATTAAAATTATGTGCTGTGCTACATCCTGTCAAATGTTATACCAGGCCTTTTAATTCAGAGACGAGTAAAACGGAAGATCCTAACCATCTCATGATATCTCCATCCACAACAAATTAGGAGGCTCTCCACATTCACTAAAGATTAGAAACATTCACTAGTTCATTTCACTATCTCATCATTGGCACGAATGTTTTTCGCATATAAGGATGAGGTTCAGTGACCCATATATTTCTGCGAAAATCCACTCTCGCTTTGAGTTTATCAAAACGAGGTGCTTACACTAAATGTCCCGATAAGGAGTTTCAGTAATTCACTGCTTGATTCCAGAAATCGATCTCAAGCTGCGAACGATTTGACATTCGATTACGAATTTTCTAAGGCTATCCTCTCAAACGATTGGTGCAGAATGTAGGAAGAGGTAGCCCAGATACTAAATCGGGCAGCCCAATGTGGTGTGCTTTTTTCAGTCTGTAAAAACTCGTTCTTCCTCACAAATCTACCTGAACAGAATGTGGGGCATGTTCGCAGTTACTTCTGTCTGACTTCGGTGCTTCAGCTAGTATGTTGTAGGGTCCAACTGCGTCCCTGCTCTTGATTTGTCTGGCAGCCATCCTAATTTCTTCGGCCGTTGGTGGAGTGACATCTACAAAACTTTCTGTAGGCGCTGCTTAGATCTCTGGTGGATTCGATGTAACTGGTCTATTCAAGAGTTCCTCAGAGTGTTCTACCCCTCTGTTCTTCTGTTATTGGATTTCGAAGATTGCCTTGCCTTTTTAGTCCTTGACTGGCCACTCTGATTTACTGTTTCCCTGCCAGCTTCTTCGTGGTGGTTGTTAAATTACGGCTCCTTTCGGTCTAGTGTGATGTCACGAACCAATGATATCGATGATAATTCCTTACACCAAATACCTCTTTGACTTGTGTTTGTATCCGTGAATTGGTTTCCATTCCTACTGACAAATTCTGTTACAAGCAAAACTGTAAAAGTTCGCTAAATAAGAGTCCACTAATGACTCCACAAAAGTTGAAATAATGAAAAGAATTTATAGCAGTTTTAACGAAACATGGCCAGTTGGCATCCGGACACAATTCTTAACTTTCAGCTTTTTCGGACCACCTCCATTTATACAATCATTTGCTCATTAAACACCATAATTTGGCTTGTTATCTTTAACCTGATTAAGTATACTTGCTGAGAAATTGGTCCAATAAGAAGAAACGAGTCTTAGTGGTATTACCTTAATTATTCTATTCCATATGACTAAACTTACCTAGACATGAACACTGTTCGTCCCACTTCTCGCCCTTCCCCTTTCCATCTCCTTTACAGCACCCTCGTGGCGTACCACCCAAAAGATATGTGCAATAAGTGACTTCACCCCGTGGCATCACCAATACCTCCGAAATTTATCTGTGATCACTATCATCAAGCACAAAATGGTACGTCAATGTTATGGTCTTCATAGTATCATATAGATCTTTCATATTTCCTTCTCTGGAAGCTTTTCTACTGTCGTTTCTAGGCCTTCCACGTATTTCCGCTTATCATCTCTAACTCTCCACTTCACTTGCTTGTTTGCTTCTGCGTATTCAGCTTGTGCTTCCACTTTCTCTGTTTTTGTTTGACTGCTGTTGATTGCTTTCTTCTTGTTTTTCCTTTGTTGAATCTCGCTTAGGATTTCGTTGGAGATCCATTCTTTATAATGATGCTTCTTGAGCCGCAGTATCTTCTAACACGTTGAAGTTGGTGCTTCTTTGATCCCTTTCTCGTTGTCCTCCATCGCAGCTTCTTTCACCAGATCCTGTAAGGCTTGGAACCTAACCGACATATTTGACTGACCGTGCTGTGAGAATCTGATTTACGTGATCTTACGTCGCAGTCACCTCATGGTCTACCTCGGCACTTTCTATTGCTGCGCCAGGATTTCTTGCCGTTCAGGAGCATTTGATAAAAGGGACACAGAAATACAAATTCTGTGTCGCTGAGGTTTGCAATAACAATGAAGTTTACATTTTTCTCTTCTTTGAACATTATCACTTTTATCGACCATCCAGTGGTAAATCATAGGTAAGGTACATTCAGTTTCATTATGGTATAGAGCGAATGTGAACGATGTCTGGTTTCAAACGTTTTCAGTCAAAAAGGACCACCTTCAGTAGAATCCGACTGAACATTCGACACTGAACCCCCCCATGACTCTGATAGAGTAAGTTGTAGTACGGCATTCACTGAAACTCGTTTTGATTCAGATTATGTGGCTACTTTGATTGACTTTGTGAGTACTCATGAAACCAAGGATATTGCCCGTCTACATGTTCTCCTACCGTTATCATGTAGATGTTTTGAAGTCTCGTGTTTCAGGTTTAGAGCTCGGTACAGTATTTACGATCAGTATCAACCTCACTCAAATCGATAACGTGGGAACATTTTGACCATTAATCATTGTGCGTTTTGACAGGCTGCTTGACAGTATTAACTCTTCTGTTGAAGAAGCATGGTCTATAGTTAAAGTATACACTTAGCTCAATCGTGTCCCAATTTATAGCGTGACTAAATCACGTAGGCTTAATAAGTGTCCATCATATATAAAAAAATCCCTCGAAATCCTATAGATATGTAAGGAACAACTGCTGCGTGATTCTTTAAACGACCCTTAAGTGTCATTACCGTATGTAAAAAGGAAAAATCGATGCAATAAGGCCAGTTTTAGTCCAGAGATGTTCATTCACACCAGCCATAAAGCTAATGTTTTGTCAAATCATGTGGGTCACGCGTTTTTCTCCTACTGAGGTGAAAGGGAAAACGTTGTTCCAACAGTCGTGCTTACTGGAAGAGCATTCTTCATGAGACCGACTTTAAGTTTTGAGCGAGATAAGTTGAGTCATCTTGATGATATCCATCCTCATCATTTGGCAGCTCCGTTGGTGGTAAAGTATTATCAGTGCCATGTGATATACTACGAAAGCTGTCAAGACTCTCAAGTAACTGGAAAAATTAAGGAATTATTGCAGTCGATAAATCTAGTCGAGGAACTTATTCAGGTAGGTATTCAATGCCTCATGAAGATCGTATTATGGCAATGGAACATGATTTCGGAAAGCATCTATCAAGACTGTCTACTCTTCTGATTACAAGAGAAGGCTGAACTGCAGCAAAAGAGAAATATCTCAATGGGTGTTATTTTGAGAACACAAGTAAAGTTCTCGACATGGTCGATTATCTAGGTCCTAGGTTAAAATTCGTAAATTCCGGGATCATTTGAAAACTAGTAGGTTGGATAATTAAGACTCTCAGTGAAGCTATGAGACAAGGAATAAAGTCAACGAACTGGGATTACCTTTCATCTAGATATCGTCGTATATGTAAGTTCCCACATGTTTACTGCATATATAGTGACATTTCTTTTTTTCCGTTTACTTGAGACATTCAGTCAGCTACAACGTAGGACCAGGCACATATATGCATCGGTCCAAGTTGCCATACCTCATTAACACAAGATGGACACCGGATTCATATAAGTGGTTAATTCAGAGGTGGCAATATATAAAAGAAAGATTGCAATAAGGATATAGTACAGGAAGAAAGAATTAGTTCGTAGAAAGAAAGATATGAAGCAATTTTAATCTCTTAGTTTAAGAGAAGACAGGGAGTGTATACACCGACGCCATTGTGACCGATTCTAAGCCATGTCACCAAGAGTCTCCAACCATTGGTTACGATAGTGACGCGGACTCCAACCAAGTAGTCTGCATCTACCAACATGGCTCAAACTTGAAGTTAGTGACTTCAAGCACTGATGCCACGTTTTGGTTTGGCCGCCCCTAACTTTCTTCCAACCATCTCCAACACGGTTAGCATTGCACGTCGTGGTAATCGGTGTTCGGGCATACGTATCACGTGACCCAACCATCTCAGTCGATGAAGATTAACAAACTCGTCAACTGATTTACCATCATTCCCTAATACCCAGCGTCTAACCTCACTATTACTTACCCAGTGATCCCAGCAGACGCCAGCAATATTTCTAAAGCATCTGTGGTCAAATACTAATAGCTTACGAGTGTCTTCTACTCTTAGTGGCCATGTTTCGCAGCCGCAAAGTAAAACAGGACGGACTGCCGCGCAGTATACTCATCCTTTCATTGATAGACGGATATCTCGCCTTCGCCATATATGAGGTAAATTGGCAAAGGCCAAGCGAGCTTTTCGAATCCGTGCTGGGATTTCGTCAGACACCAACCCATTAGGGCTGATCACACTTCCGAGATAAGTGAAGTTGTCAACACGTTCGACTACTTCACTCCCTATCCTTAGTTCAGGTGTTGACACAGACCAGTCCTGAAGCAACAACTTGCATTTAAAGGGAGAGAAGCGCATTCCAAACATTCTGGCATTGTTGCTCAGTGCTACCAAAAGACTCTGCATTCTATCAGCGTCTTCACCAAACAGGACTATGTCATCCGCGTATTCTAAGTCGATAAGTGGACCTCCTGTAAGGAGATCAATACCCGAGAAATCAGTAGACGAGAATGTTATTTCCATCAGTAGATCTATGATGAAGTTGAACAAGAATGGAGAAAGTGGACAGCCTTGACGGACACCACTTGAAGTTGCAAAATCAGATGACAGTTCTCCATAAGCTCTGACTCGATTGGTAATGTTCGAGTAAAGAGCCTTCACAAGGTTTATGTACTTCTGAGGTACGCCTTTCAATGACAGACACTGCCACAGAATCTCGCGGTCTACCGAGTCAAATGCTGCTTTCAAGTCAAGAAAGACCACCGACAAGTATGCCTGTGTTCTAGAACCTGACGAATGGTGAATATGTGGTCGATGCAGCCACGACCAGGTCTGAAGCCAGCTTGATTCTCTCGTGTTTGCAGCTCACGAGTCTTAGTTAAGCGTCTGATAATTATCGAGGCTAGTATTTTAGATACTATACTAATCCCTCTGTGGTTGTCGCAAGATGATTTTGACCCTTTCTTATATATTGGGACGATAAGTGATTGTGACCAGTCAGATGGAATAACGTCTAATTCCTAGATCTTAGCTAAAATATTAGTCAACCTAATCGCTAAAATTGAACCACCATTCTTAAAGACCTCTAGAGCCAATCCATCTGGACCAGCTGCCCTTCCTCGTTTCAGACCAACTATAGCCTTTTGAACTTCAGCAAGAGTTGGGGGACCTACTTCAATGTTCCATTCACACTGTCTGGGAATGGAGGGTAGTTGTAGAGTAGCTGAAGGCCAGCTGAACTGTTCTCTGAAATGTTCCGCCCATCGTTCTAAACGTCTGGACTGGGAGCAGATGAGTGTATCGTCTTTTTCCGATATAATCTCACTTACACTTGACTTATTAATTCCAGTTTCTTTTATTAGTCTGTAAAGCTGTCTTGTGTTCCCTATAGTCGCCGCCTTTTCCATCTCTTTTGCTTTCGTTGCCCACCACTGCTCACGGTCGTTTCTTAGACTTTTTATTAACCTAGATCTGATTTGTTGTCGCTCTTCATCATGTTCGGAACCTGATGGGACGAGTTTGCGAGAATCCATCAGTGTGATAGCCTTTGAAGAAATCCACTGGTTCTTTGTAACTCTGTGGTTTAAGTCACTAATAGATTTCATTGCTGTTTCCACAGCTGTTTGTATGTCTTTCCAAGCAACATCTGGGTCAGCCTCGTTTTCAGAACTAACTAAGTGTGAACTCAGTTGTTCCTGGAACCTACTTTTGGTTTTTTCGCTACTCAACTCAGTTCTAATGGGTCTTTTTACTGTGGCTTTTTTGCATCCAGTGAGGCGCAAGCAGATGCGTGCCCGTACTACGGCATGGTCGGAGTCCAAGCAGGTACTCCAGAATGAGCGACAATCTTCTACCGACCCTCTCCAGAGATGACTGATGGCAATATGGTCTATTTGAGTCCACCGTTGATTTGGTGTAGTGGGTCGCCATGTTAGACGATGTCTCTCCTTATGCTTAAAATTTGTGTTTGCTAAAAATAAGCGATTGTCTGAGCACAGTTGCAGCAGACGATCACCATTATCTGTTCGCTGTGTCGGAATACTAAAATATCCACCTAAATGCCTTTCTGTTTGGTTTAAGCTACCTATCTGAGCATTAAAGTAGCCCCCTACGAGTACTATGTCTGAGCGTTTAGCTTTCTGCAGAAGTTCGGACAGCTTTCTGTAAAATTCATCTTTCACTTCATCTGAGCTGCAGTCAGTGGGAGCGTAGGCAGAAACGACAAAAAGGCAACGACGTGTGTCCCTATCCTTCTGAGTTCTTACGGAGCTGTTTAGCCGAACAGCACATAAACGACTGTTAACGGGGATCCACTCTAGCAGTGCTTGTTCGGCCCTCATGCTTAGTGCTATGCCTACA